>NC_058372.1:86298750-86602500 GCF_018350175.1 Felis catus
CCTCTTCATCTTGAGTAAATTTTAAAGATTAGAAAATTCTGTTTCCAGATAAGCAGACTTTAGAGTTTATAGGTTATACTCTTACAATTGTTTTTGTCAACAAAGCTACTTAATGGTGAGAACATCTCCAAATACCTATTATCAAAATTCTCTTGTCACAACACAAGGTTTTTTGAAAGAGAATTCATTTTCTCGCTTATTGTTAAAATGTCACCTTTAACTTGAACAGACAGATTATGTGCTTTCTTTAAAAAAAAAACAAAAAACATCTTCCAGGAAGTGGTATATCTCCTCATCTCTGAAAAGGTCAGCAAATTTGGAGCATTTGTCTTTAAAAAAAATGTATCTTTTTTTAAGTTGTCAACTCCTTTAAGTACTTGCCTTGAGACAACTAAACAATTACTGAGGTTAAAAAAGACTTTCATGGTCACTCCTATTGTGTTAAAAAAAAAAATAAAGAGTCCTGCTGTTTAAAAATCTTATTTTTACAAAACTAACTACATTTATAACATTGAAGATGATACAATTTCGTTTTCAAAGTCTTCTCTACAAGTAATAGAATGAATGAATTTCAGTTGTGAAGATTTCTCTAGAGCCATAGCCAGGAACCTTAATTGTAATTCCAAATAAATCAGCAGTTTTACCAGTGGTTATATGTATATACTTTGTCTATAAAGCAAAATAGTCATAGTTAATTCTTTTAATCATGTTATTTATATTGAGATTACATCTTTTATAGGACATCTTCTTTTTATAAGTCTATTTATTTTGAGAGAGAGAGAGAGAGAGAGAGAGAGCAAGTGGGGTAGGGGCAAAGAGAGAGGAAGAAGAAGAGTTGCAACCAGGCTCACTAAGCTCAGAGCCTGACACCAGGCTCAAACTCAAAAACCCTAAGATCAAGACCAGAACCGAAATCAAGAGTCAGGGGCTTAACTGGCTGAGCCGCCCAAGCATCCCAGGACAGCTTTTTTTGATAGTTCACAAAAAGAAATATAATCTAACAAGTACCATACTCTGAATGTTAGAAAACCCATATGTTCTCCATCTGTATAGCAAACTTCCCCAACTACATGAAATATATTTTAACAATTTCTTAATCAGTGTTTCCAGGCATTTCCCAATAGAATTTTCTAACTAGGAATGTGTTTTAATTTGCCCTCATATTAATTCTCCTGTAATATTTCAACTACTTTTTAAATTAGGAAAAAAAACCCAAATATTTCCCTAATTGTACATGGCATCTTGCCCTTCCTTATTAAGAAACCTTAAAATTGTCATCTAAGCCTTTACTGTAGTTGATTAAATATTATAAAGCACTTAATTAGCATATGACCCTAAACATTACTGAAGAAATGATCATCTTTCAAATGCTTAGTTTTTCAATGTCCTGCTACTTATGATTTTTTTCTCTGATTCGCTAATGTCTAAGGACTAAATAAACATTTAATATAAGTTTCATCCTTCATGTGATGTAATGCATGTAATTATATTTCAGTCTCCTTGAAAATTTCAATTATTTTTTTATCAACATCAAATACTATTATTATGTTATTGTTTGTAGAACATAATGTGGCCGAAGAAGAGCCAGTGTTAGTTTTAGAAGTATGAGGTCTTTCTTCTTGCTTATTTTCACTTGTGCCATTAGTAACATATTCAAGCTATGATTTCTTTCCAGAAAACGCCTTTAAACAATTTGCTCACTTTGGGACGTTTCTTTTCATTAAAAGTAATTAATATAATCTTCAAATCCAACTAATTAGGCACAAATAAATTTCAATAATCACAATATGCTGAAATCAAATGGATGCACCAAGAACTTATGTCAATACCTTTGTTTAGAACACCTAAACTTTCCTCAGGATCACTCATGATAGGTGGTCATATAGGTGGACATGTATACCTCCTGAGGGTGCCAGTGTCAATCTTTTAAGTTAATTATTAGCAAATATTAACAGATAAACTCAATCACCCTGCTTTGAGGACCACTGGTATAGGTGACCCTTTTAACTCCATATTGTTAAAAATGTTAAGATGGCTCACCTCTCGCCAAGATTTCATTATGAACCCAGTGCCCTTAAAAAACTCTTCTGGGATGGGGGGGCACCTGGTGGCTCAGTCGGTTGAGCGTCAGACTTCAGCTCAGGTCATGATCTCATTGTTCGTGAGTTCAAGCCTGGGGTTGGGGTCTGGTCTGACAGCTCAGAGCCTGGAGCCTGTTTCAGATTCTGTGTCTCCCTCTCTCTCTGCCCCTCCCCCACTCATGCTCTGTCTATCTCTCTCTCCCAAAAGTAAATAAACATACCAAAAAAAAAAAAAAAAAAAAAAAAAAAACCTCTTCTAATCACAAGTACTTTTAAATCAGTCACTAAATGATTTGCAATAAGTGAAGTTAAAATTCATATGTACATATACATAAATCTATTATTTAAGCAAAGTATACAAATTATATTTTCATTGTTAATAAGAGACATTTTGCATACAGGAGAAACAGCTTCAAGTTTTGGGAAAGCAATATCAGAGTCACATATATTAGTAAGAAAATTATTTCCACAATGACCATTTATTTTCATTATACTTTTCCTTCCAATTTCTTTAATATTAGGAAACACCTTAAATAACTGAATGATATAGCTGGCCCTTTCTTTTGTTCTTTATTCAGAGTAACAGACTCTAATCCAAACCAAAATACTCAGGTATAACAGGAAGTCATTTTAAATGGGATTTTCTACCTTAGCGTCACTGTGTCATAGTAGGTGACAAAGGGTTCATTGTTTTTTTATACCTAAAGGGTTAAAAAAGACCTAAGAGAAACCAAATTTCATTTGCTATTTCTAACATGTGTTAAAATTCACACCCATCTCCTAGTACATTGATGTGTATAAAACAGAGACTGCAGTATTACAAAAGGCTTTTATATGACTGCTACTGAGATGTCTATCACCTCAAGGAAACCTGGGACTGTAATTGGTCTAACTGCCTAAAATAACGCTTCACACTCAAGTACAGAGTTGGCTTCCAGATTTGCACAGGTGTTTCTACTATGTTAGGTTCAGTCAGCTGGGCACTCTTTCACTTTTAAATATCATTGATTGAAAACCAAAAGCCTAATTAGTCATTCAGTCAGTCACACTATCATATTGCTCACCTTATGTGATCATCATAGGCAAAACAATTTATGTATTTTAGCTTTTACACGTTAATGAATAGCTCCTTACAACATCGAAGTTATACCCAATTAGATTGAATTTATAGGGATCAAGAAATTGGGCAGGCTTGCTTTTATGCCCCTGTAGCCAAATTGCCTTCAAAAAGGCTAAAGACAGACAGGTTTAAATTCAATCGAATTGTTGGAAAGCCTGGGGAGGCTGGCACCTTAGATGTTAGACAGTTAGAAGGCAATAAGTGCTCTTTTTAAGGTCCTCTCCCTCAATGCTAGAAAAGGGGAAATTTCTCAAGAATTTCTTCATATGATCTCTGAAAAAGAAAAATTAAGTTACAGCATGAGAGACTGTCTGCCTTTGATAAAATAAAACTAATAAAATATTTAAAATATTAACAGCTTATAACTCAGAATTTTGACAGCTAAAAGTCAGATTATTTCCAGTACAGCATGCATTTCTAGCTTTCAGTTGAGAAGTTTCTGGACCAAGAATAACTCAAAAAATAGTCATATCTCAATATTATTTTGATCAGGAACCTCTAAGGAACCATAAAAGCCTCTACATGGTCATTTGGCTTTATTTGTAAAATTGAACGTGCCATTTTGAAGTGAATTTTCACAGAAGCTTTTTGAAAGAATGTTCACATAAAAGCATTGCCTTTCTAAAAAGAATAAGTGCAACTAGGGGAATGGGTGCAACATTTTTTTTTCTGGCAGGGGCAGGTGACATCAGTGAGCAGAGCAAGCAGATTGAGGACAGTAGAGCAAGACTGGGAATGAAACTAGAGTGAGTCCCATTTGCAGGGGTCACCGACACTACTGAGCTTCAGCCGACTGCTGGCCCAGGCTTCTCAAGTCTTCTGATTGTTCAAGAGAAACCAAAAATCTAGAACCAGAAGTGAAATCTCCCAATTTCAAATGCTAGCAAATCACTTGATTATTTTTAAAACATTACATATGCCAAATGAAATATATCTCCTGACTGGATTTGGCTCAAAGGCCAAAATCAGCTTCTGGCGTAGGATTCCATATTGAAAAAAGTGATAGGAAATAAAATCAATGGAAATTGTAGGTTGTTATTACTCATTTTCATCATCAAGAGATGAACCACACTTCAACCACAGATGGATAAAGAGCACTAGCCCACACCAGGAAATAAGGAAAGGAAGGAAGATTCGATGCTATCCTGGTGATACATTCTTCTACATAAGACATCATCATGGAGAGAGAAGACTTTTGAGGCATCAAAAATTCCTGAAAGGTATTTAAACCTTGCATTGACCTGAAAAGAACTATTTAAAATGATGCTGTATAAGTTCATTTGAATAAGAAGGAATCTGCCGAAAAGATAAGGAGAGCTACATTTCAGCAACAATATAATTCTTGACTGGTAAAATTATGCACACTACAGGTAACTTTTTTATTTTTCCATCTTTTTTCAGGTTTAACTGACAAATGAATTTGTGTATGTTTAAGATGTATGACTTGAAGTTTTCATGTATGTATACATTGTGAAATAATCATCCACAGTTAGCTTTTCAAATCTTTCATAATATATGCTTTTCTACACAGCTGCTAAAATAACCAAAATGATGAAAAAAAATAAACAGACGATATCAAGTGCCATCAGGATGTGAGGAATAATTGGTACTCTCCTGCTGGTGAGAATGTAAACTGGTAAAACCACTGAAGAAAAATGCTTGTCAGTATCTTGTAAAGCTTAACATAGCGATGTTAAACCTATAAGGATGTTAAACATCCTTATAACTCAGCAATTCTACTTTCTTGTGTATATGCAACAGAAATGCTTACCAAATACCATATACAAGAATGTCCACAGCTGTGGTATTTGAAGTTGCGAAAAAGAAGAAAAAAATCTAAATTCCCATCTACAATAAAATGGAAAGATGGTGATATATGTTTACACAACAGAATCTTACAGAGTAATGACACTGAACAAACTACAACTACACACAGCAACTTGGATGAATTTCACAACATAGTGCTTATCAGAAGAAGGTGCACACAGAAGAGTACATACTATAAGAATCTATTTCTAAATCACTATTATTAACATGCCAAATCATCATGGTGGAAGTCAAGATAGTGGTTAACTTAGGGACAGGTAGTGACTAGGAAGGGGCCAAGGGAACTTTTGAGATTCTAGTAATAGTCTGTTTCTTGATACAGTGTCAGGGTCTTATTCACAGATGCATTCACTTTGTGAAAATTCACTGGGTATGTACTCATAATTTGTGCTTATGTATTACATATGAATATATATATATATTATACTTCAGTACAACTTACAAAAAACAAAAGATAGGGAGTATGGAATTTATATTTTTTATTCTTTGTATCATGTGTCCTAAAAAATGCCCAAATTGAAAGTATAATAACTTACAGTAACATGCATATAAGAGATTCAAATGTTTATGATGGATCTGTTTTGGGGATCCCTCAAAAGGGGTGATTTGGCAGAAGGGCTCAGGACTCAACAGCAAGTTATACTCATGGCTAAGGTTTAATACAGCAAAAGATAGAGAGTGAAAGTATTGAGTATAGTCCAGAGAGGTCAGGCGCATGCTTTCAAGTCCTTCCCCATCCAGAGCTACACTGGACGTACTTTCTTTTTAGCATCAAACCATAGAGACATGTACAGAATGTTTCCATACCAGGAAGCTCTGTTTGAATGTCAGGGTTCAAGACTTTTATGAAGAATTGGTCACAGAGACACATTCTGCTATGTAACCAGCCATGACAACTGAAACTCAAGACCCCAACAATGAAACCAGGTGCACATCACCAATCCTGGTGTTTGTGCAAAGCAACCTGGACACACTGCTATGTCACAGTCCATTGCTCCCTGTGTACACACCAAAAATATCAATCATTAACATAAAGAAGCTTCATATGGTCACGTGCCCAGTGATTGGCCAAGGGTCAGTCATGGTCTTGGGTTTCCTAGGACACATGCAAGGACTGAGAGACCGGGCCTGACATGTTAACTCTTTCCTAACAATTTTAGATTATCCCCTCAATTGTAACCTCCTTTTTCTGTAAAAATGCTGGCAGTGAGACTGCAAGCCCTATTTGTGGGGCTTGCATGGACCATAGTCTCCTCCTTATTTCCAAACTTAGGTAGAGTTTTACTCTTCGTGGAAAAAAAAAAAACCACCTCTCCTTTGTGAATTGAGAGTATTATATTTGAAGCATACCTATTTATCAACTATCCAAAATTAAAAGTTGATACAGAAAACAGCCAAATAATAGGTGAGTTTCATATTTCTGGGGTCTTTTTTCCTTTTTCAAATATAAGTGACCTGGGTTTGGATGAAAGTAGATCATTCATTTTGAAGGTTAAAGTCATTTTCTCAATTGAATATTAAATATCATTCAACTTCCAGTGTAGCTGTTACAAATATCGCACTTCGTGGTTGTTTTCAGTTTTCTCACCAATCCTAGCCATTGTTTTTTTCCTTATTCCAAAACAAAACAAAACAAAACAAAACAGACATAAAATTTAAGATATCCTGCATTAGCTCTCTTTTGATTGTTTTTTGTACACATTCCCATTGGAACATGTGCACATATTCCTTTTTTTTTTGTTAGACTGGTTTCACGTTAGTCTCCTTGCTATACTGTCTTCCCCTCTGAGGCAAAAAAACATCTTTTATTTTGAAACTTCAACATCTGGTATGGTATCTGGCATACAGTATGTAAACAATATATGGTGCATGAATTATGATTTTTAAGAATATATATCATTACAGGGACACCTGGGTGGTTCGGTCAGGTAAGCAGCCAAATTTGGCTCAAGTCATGATCCTGCATTTCATGAGTTCGAGCCCCACCTCGGGCTCTGTGTTGAAAGCTCAGAGCCTGGAGCCTGCTTTAGATTCTGTGTCTCCCTCTCTCTCTCTCTCTCTGCCCCTCCCCCACTTGCTCTCTTTCTCTCTCAAAAAAAAAAATTAAAAATAAATAAAAATACATGTCATTACAAATTTGTCCAAACCCATTGAATAAATAACACCAAGAGAGAACCCTACTATAAACTCTGGACTCTGCGTGACAACGATGGGTCAGCCGTTAAAATAAATGTACTTCTCTGGTGGAAGATAGTGATGAAGGTAAAGGCTATGCCTGGGTGCAGGCAGGGGGCGTATGGGAAGTATCTATACATTCTATTCAATTTTGCTGTGAATCTAAAATTGCTCTAAAAATGAAAGTCTATAAAAAATTAATCACAAAGCTTTTCACCATCCTGGAAGAGTTCTGCTACCATGTAAACTTAAGTGACACTTGCTTTGAAACTTAGACTTTAATAAAAATGGATTTTAAAAGACTTTGTAAAATAAATCTGTTCCACAATACCTCCTTTACCATTTCTCAAAATCATGTCCTTGTTTGAAATGAAATCCTCTTGGAAATCAACCATGTCATCAAGAAAACCTGTCCAAGCACTCAGGTTAAATTTGTGCTATCTCAGAAATAGCAGTCAGTCTTCATAAAAAGCCCTGCCAACATATGTAATGGATGTAAGAAGCTGCAGATTGATGCCTTTGAGCTAAGAAATTAATTGAATGCACCTCTGTGTTCTCCCTGATTCACCACATACAGCTAACAACCTACAAGATAAGAAAACATACGGCCCAGGGACAGAAGTGAGCCACCGGTACTGATGCTTCTGGCAAAGGTCTTGCTATGTACAGAGGGAATTTATGTGGCCCAATGAAGAATGTGAAATGAGATTAATCTCTCGAGAGTAAGTTTAAGAAATACTTTAAAAGATTTACAAGTTTTCCTTCACAAAACTTACTCAAACTTCAACCTCAATTTAAATATCTCATTCTTTGGATTGCAGCGGAGCATAGATGCCTGTAAACTATCCCCGGAGAGCTTATGCTGCTTCTCAAAGTGATAGAAATGTAAGAAGCAATTCCAAACTCTTTCAAATCAGATGCTTAGAGTGCAGGGTAAGAGGAGACCATATATATGATGCATGAGGGGAAAGCAGGTATCTTGCCCCCAAACAAAATGATTGTAGGGCAAAGAAGCTAAGACCACCTCTGGCACAGATGTCTGTAGTATACTCTCCTCCGTTTCCAGAAATTCGGCATTAGATCAGAATTTGATTATCTGTAATCCCTAAACTAAAAGATGTGAAACTTAGTATGTAAGGCAAAGAAGGAATCTTTGTTGGTATAATAATTCCTCACTTCTCTGTTTGTTCATTTTCCTTAGACTTATGCATTCTGCATTCACTCTGTTTTGGTCCCCTCCATGCCCTGACTTGACCTCCACTTTTCTATGACCCATGCAACAAGCATTTATTGAGCATATACTATACTGCTCTATACCTTGAAGATGAGATATGAAATACTCAAGAAAATAGGAAAAATATGTCTTCCCTATTATCTGAAATCTTGTTACTGAAGGCACTTATACCAAAAAATGTATAAAATAATAAAACTCATATTAGATAATGAAAAAATATTTGAAGAATTTTATAACCTAAACAAAATACCAGCCACTATAATTCAGGAAAAAAAAGAAACGACAGAAAAACTCAGGTAACAAAAAGCAGATTCTCAAACAAAAGAAGGTAAAAAGAATATATTAGGCACAATTCTACATTAATATATTACAAATTCTCAATAAAATGGATAATTTTCTGGAAACTAAAGTCAACTTAAAATAGGTGAATTCTAACCCTAACAATAATATTGGGGAATTTTGAAAAAGTTTTAAGAAGTTGAATTCCATGAACCTTGGCATAACCAAGCAGTTCAAATGGCCAATATTTTAAACTTCTTTGGAAGAGATAACTTCCCCACTGAGTGAAATGTTGCAGAGATTAAAATGGAGAATGATTCCCAATTCACATAAAGAAGCATAGCCCTGATAAGAAAAAGTTATAAATTTAAGCAAAGACAACAATGGAGAGTCAACCATAAGAGGCAGAATATCTCAACAACACCATAATAAAATTAATACGTTAAAGTTTAAACCAGGATCCGATGGGTATATGAGAGAAATACAGTGAATATGCAAAAAACATTTACACGTCAGAATGAAAACAATTAGCAAATGCCATGAGTATGCAGTACCGCAAGAGGGAATAGAAAAAAGTAACAGTAATATTTTTAGCTTTATTGATCAACAATACTAAAATTAAGATAATAAGATTAGTATCTTACCTACCATATTGGCAAAGATAGCTTTAAAATCTTGCTCTCCAGTGAATACCATGGACAATGTCGTTGAGAAACACTCTCTGCTGTTTGAATCATAAATGATACATATAGCTTTTTTATGACAATTTTGCAGCATGTATCAAAATTTAAGTGTACACTATTTGACATAACAATTCAAAATTGATGTAACAATTTGAAATTGACATAACAATTTCTCAAAAATTGACTTAAGGTAATAATGTGAGACACCTGCAAGTCACAGCTAAAATGATATTATTTATAGTAATATTATTTATAATAAAAACATTAAATTATCTAAAGGTCTTACAAAAGGAAACTGATTAGGAAACATTATGGGAGCTATATAAATACCATATTTGTTTTGTCCATAAAATATTGCCTAGTGAGAAGTTATGCAACCAGAATATAGAACCAAATTTCAAAAAAATTAACATATGTGATATCTAAGTGTGTGTATGCATAGAAATAAATATGTACCCAAATTATTAACACTGTCTGATCTTTGGATTGGTTTACTTACTATCCCTGGTGTTCTTTAGTATTCATATCCTCTCCAAAGAAAGTATTTTACTTTTATAACCAGGTATAATAATAATAATACAGTAATAATAATGAATTCAAGAGGTAAAAAAGAGGGAAATCCTGATTCTAAAATTTGAGAGAATTATGTTATTTCCCCTGGGGATTTATAAGTGAAGGGTTGACTGCCAGCTTTCAGGAGTAATTGAGGAAGAGAAGCCAAGGGAATTGACTGGATTCCTTGTACAAAGATATTCCTGCTCCACTGCTCTGAGTTCCGGACTTCTCCTTTGGTGGTGATTCATGTCTAAAGGAGTCTACAGACATCTATTATGAAATACTCAGATCATCGCTGCTTGAAAAGCAATAGTACAGACACACACAGCAGGACATTAAGGAAGGACACAGCCCTGCCCTTGTTTTAAAGTTTCTCTGGTTTTTTAAAGGCTAATCCAGAGAAAGACAATTTTTGTTTCAACATTTGCCATCCCACACTACTATTTCAGACTAACATTAAAAAGAAAATGCAAGGAAGAAAAATGAGTCAAATGCAATACGTTCTGCTGCAAATACAAAGGAAATTAAAAGTGGCTTGCCAATGAATGAGCTTTCTTAGAGTTAAGAACTTTATGAGCAAGTCTGTCATTAACAAATCTGGAAAGAGAGCTGATGTTAATCCTGTGGATCTGTCAAGTTCTCATTTTTTCTGTGTGCCTTTTTTTCTTCCACCACTAAGTCCCCTCTAATTCCAAAGGTATGAAGGAAAAAAACCAATTACCAAGAGAAAATGAGAATGGTGCTAAGAATGTTTTTCTCCTTTGGTTTTGATTAGTGGCTTTATGTGACCAGTTATTTTTAGCTATTGGCTTAAAGATATTTCACTGAGATAGTTCTCATTGAATATATTTCTTCCTTTTTGTTTATAGTGCTTTAAACATAGTATATAATATATACCTTTATACTATATGTTGGAAAATTCATACGGTAGTGAATATTGACATAAAATATGCAAATTCAAATCAGTCCCTAATTGCCTTGTGGTAATGAATTACATCTGATGATTTAAACAACAAAAACATGATGCCTTATTTCTTGAATTAGTTAATTTTTTAAATCTGCCCAGTTATTGATCAAAGTGAGGATTATTTTAATCAAACATTATTCCTAGTTTTTATATACCTAGAATGAACATTGATTTGGAAGCTAGTTTTTATATACCTAGAATGAACATTGATTTGGAAGTTCTCCTGGCCCAGCTATTATGTAAATTTTTTGTTGCTAGCTCTTATCTATGCATTCCTTGGTTATCGTTTGCTAGTTCAAATATAAATAAGGGGGAATTTGCAAATGATAACCTCAATAACCAATTGTTTAAAACAATTTTCTCAATGAAAATAGTACAAATACAATTTAATTTTAAGTAGAAATAAGCACATGATAAGAAAAATAAGGTCTATCACTCTGTCTCAGATAAAACCCATCACTAAGGGGTATGTAAGTGGCTCAGTGAGTTAAGCATCTGACTCTTGATCTCAGCTCAGATCTCAGTCTCAGGGTCATGAGTTCAACCTCCACATTGGGCTTTGACTGGGGGTGGGGTCTACTTCAAATAAACAAACAAACAAAAAAATCAATAAATTTTCCAGCTAGAAAAAACAGGAAATACACTACAGCAAAATGGAATATATTTTCCCAGAAACGTTAGTGATATTATTATTAAAATATCTGCAAATTCTTGAGTTCAAACTATTGGTAAAAAATCAGTTTTCTCTAATTGTACCCTGGAGAATGAGAAACACACAATGTTATTGTGTCCTGCACAGCATGGTTACAAATAATAAACTGTCAGAATCAAGAATGCAAACTGCAAAAAAACAAAACAAAACAAAACAAAAAACAAACAAACAAACAAACTGGACTATCTTGGAAGAGAGCCTGAGTTATGTTCCTCGGAGGAAAATCTGTGATTTTCTGTTGATTTGAATAGATTTTAAAATGATCTATTCTATACAAACTTCTTCCATGGGGGCCTCAGAAAAACAAGCAGTAAAATTTAGGTAAGGCCATTCATTATTCTTTTTAGTTGTTCATTTATTACAAAAGACTGAAACCAGGATCTCACAGAAAATTTCCTTGTAAGCCTGTCAGCAACTAGCTGAGCCATATTCGGCATTTATCTGAACATCACGAGTCTCCTGAGAGACTTTTACATATGCATCAACATGTAAAACTGTGAAGAATATAATGAAATGGAAAATATGGTCCTTGGAACCTTGATGTACTCAGTAAAATCTTCATCTGGTGCTAAAGCATGTGGGAGCAACATTTGATGAAGTAGCTATAGCCAAGGGACATGGAAGTGGTTTTCATTCAATTTTTCTTTACTTCTCTGTCACATGCTTCTCCAAACCCAGGAGTTACAAAGACAGACTCAAAGGAGCAGGCATCTTAACAAATTTAACAATACAAGAAGACATTTCAGGAACTTTTTAAAATACTTGGACATTGGGTTAAGATAACCAGTGATAACTGAGCTTGTCTTCCATTTCCAGCATGATTATTGCCTATCACCTATGTAGCTCTGCCTAGCAGACAAAAATAACATATCTCATGTATATCTACAGGCAAGTTTGCTATAGCATTTTTTTAATGTTAGGAAAAGGTGTTTTCTATAAAAAGGAAATAGGTCAACTGTTTTTAAAGGTCAAATCTGATTTTGATGACACCAGAGTATCCTCATCCATATAAAGGACAAATTGCAAGAGACTGTTTTATGCTGTTAGAATCATAGTGATTCTATATTTGGAAAAGAACACAAAATTATTAGGTCCACGCCAATGTTTCTCAAATTAGGGTTCATCTACATATTGTAGGTCTGCAATCCAGTGATCATTTAAAGACAAACATATTCTTAACCACCCAAATGAGCACCTTATAACTACCATGCAATTGGAAAATCTTATAATTGCAATTGTGTTTACAATCATGTAAGTGTTAAAAGCTGTAATTTTGAGCCATAAGAAAATTCTGTCAGTCTGTTTAATAGCCAAAAACATCAAGATGCCTAGCAGTTTGAGTAGGGAAAGGAAATGGGAGACATGAGTTACTACACAGTATAGATAAGATAAAATCGGAAGAACCCCTGTCTTCATCAGTACTTTCTTTAGGTTGCCTACATGAATTTAGTCTCAGCAACACTACGTCATTTACCATACTATGAAATTATTTAGATTAACGTTAGATTGATGACTTGCTAAAAGGTGACAAAAAACCCAAGAAGCCTGTAGAGGATTCTGTCATATGTCTGAGAATTTATTGAGGAAAGAAGGTTATTTGAAGGAAATATGCAGGAGTAGAGACTGCCTTGGTGTTTCTTCCCCACTCTATGCCATTTCCTAGCCCACATAATGCGAAACTGGCCTCTAATTCTCTTTTAAATGCTTGATGAGGTTCAAAAAGCCATATCCCTACTTAAGATTAGAGCAGAGAACTGGAGATTGTTTTGAAGCTTGGGAATGAATGGAGACAGTTACTTGACACCAGTTACGATGAATCCAAAGCTTAGAGATAGATTGGGGTACTCTTAGAATTTGAATAGGGATAGACAGCTTGACAGAAAAGCCTGAAAATCCAGAGCTTGACAGAGTGAGGTGGTGGATTTTCCTACAGACCAAGTGGACACTCAGAATTTTCCAGGGCTAGGATAATATTGAAAGAATCCTACTAGGGGCTCCTGGGTGGCTCAGTCGGTTGAGTGTCCGACTTCAGCTCAGGTCATGATCTCATGACTGTGAGTTCAAGCCCCGTGTCAGGCTCTGTGCTTGACAGCTCAGAGTCTGGAGCCTGCTTTGGATCTTCTGTCACCCTCTCTCTGCCCCTCCCCCAGTGATTCTCTCTCTCTCTCTTCCCCCCCCTCTCAAAATAAATAGGTAAACTTAAAAAGAGAGAGAGTGAGAGAAAAAACCCTACTAAGACAACCCGGGGTGTTGTTCATGAGGTTAGGAGATGGGAGTACTTTGGAGCATGTGTTATCAGCCTCAGGAAATGATACAGTGAGTAGCAACGAGATAGGGCTTTATCCTTCTTTCTCATCACTATTTCCATGTCCCAGACCCAGAAAAAATAGGAGCCATAGAGGTGAGGAGCAGACTGTGAAGCAGAGAAAATAGAACAGACCATATTCCTTTCTCTATGGGGTCCACAGTAGTGCATGTCAGGACCAAACAGGAGGAGGAAGCAGAAATTAATCTATTAATATCAATTAATATTTAATAGATACTAATTATACTATTGATTAATTTAATATCAAGTTATTTAGTTAATATTGAATTTTTAAAGAGACTAACTTTTTATTTAGCTTAGAATTGGATATATAGATACATATATTTCTTTTCAGGCATGTTGAAGAATATTGTAAAAAAAAACTGTTAATTTTAAAATGATTGAAGACACACAAGAACAAATAATTTTCCTACATCATTTGAAAGTAAGTTGCTAATGCAGTGTTCCATCATTTTCAAATACTTCAGCATGCAATTTCTATAAACAAGGACTTTTTTTTTACATAATATAATTCAGCTATCAAAATCAAGAAATCAATCTGATACCTGGCCAGTATCAAATCCTCAGACTCCACTCAATTTTCCAGTTGTTCCAGTAATTTCCTTAAAGCAAAAAGATCCAGTCCAAGAGCACACATTGCACTTAGCTGTTCTGTCTCTTTAATGCCCTTCAATCTGGAAGAGTTTCTCCTTGTCTTTCATGACTACCTTTACTTTCATGAGCTTGACACTTGTGAAAATTATAAGCCAATGCTATGTGGAGTGCTCTACAATTAGTCTTTGTCTTCTGTTTTTCATGATAACATTTGGATTATGTGTCTTTAGCAAGAATATCACAGAAGTTCTCATTGCACTCCACCAAGTGGTACATGATCACAGTTTGTTCCATTCCTGTATTTGGCCATTTGATTAATGTTGTATTGCACTTTCTAGTTTCTAAAATTGGGATTATTTTAATACCTGCAAGTGACCAGAAAACTTATGTCCAATATGCCTAAGGGTTATTGGGCCTATGGGCTAAGAAAGAAAATCCCATCTTGTCTGTTTATAAAGTTAATCATGAAAACTAAAATGAAGGCATTATCTAATGTCTTTAAGGATCCATACATAACCCAATTTAGGGGAAAATAAATCCAACAAACTATTAAAATCCATTCATGTTACATCTAAAAAATGTTGAGTTCCAGAAAGTTGGAGGGAATATAGTTTTCCAGTGGCAGATCCAAAAACCAAACAAAATCTCACAGCTCAAAGCCTTGTTCTCATTCAATCAAAAGACAATATGCCTGTGGTGTGAAATTCCCTCTTCTCTCTACCTCCCAAAGTTGGGGTAGGTAATAACCCTAATTATAACATATTGACTACATACTACGTGCCAAGAATTAGCCTAAGTTTTATATGTGTATCATTTCATTTTCTTCTGACAACAATACTGTGAAGGAGTCTTATAGATATCTTCATTTAAAATGTAGGGTCCCTTGGTACTTCAGTTGGTTAAGTGTTCAACTTCAGCTTAGGTCATAACCTCACTGCTTGTGAGTTAAAGCCCCACATCAGGCTCTGTGCTGACAGCTCAGAGGCTAGAACCTTCTTCAGATTCTGTCTCCATCTCTCTTCCCCCCGCCCCCGCTCATGCTCTCTCTCTCTCTCTCTCTCAAATATAAAATAAAATATAAAAAAAAATTTTAAATAAAATAAAATGAAAGTAACTGAGGCATGAAAATTTTTTTTTAATTTATCGAAGGTTACATGATTTCAAAGTGGCAAGCAGGCAGTCAGACTGTTGGAGCAGGCATTAACTTCCATACCACACTGCCCCTCTGCCTGCCCTCTTGAATTCTATTCAGAGAGTTCTTACTGTTCTGTGTTGAAATTATCTGGGTTTTTTTGTGTGTGTCTCGTGTCCATGAAATACAGCCACACCAACACTAAACCATGCTGCACACCTAGAAAACTGATTTGAGGATTAACACAAAAGTCTGCACAACCTGAAGCACAGAATTCAGCAAGTACGTGGTGCAGAGAGGTGAACTTGGGGAGAGAGAAGCCGAGGAGGACAGGGAGCCACTTTTGCATGTGGAAAGATGACAGAGATGGGGGGTGGGGGGGCAGCGGAAGAATATGGGAAAAGCACCTCTTTCCACAAGCAGCTGGGGAGAAAGTAGAAAATTAGAAACAGCCACAGGGACTAAACTAAACAGGGAGAAAGGAGAAGGTTTAAATTCCATTAAGACTGTAAACAAGGGGGAACGCAGACTCTGAAACTCTGCAGCTCAATACCTGGCATTGCTCTGGTGGGAAAGGCAAATGCCCAGGGGCAGAGTGGGGTCCGGGAGGTTCTCAGGCCACACGGGGAAAAGCGGTTCCACTGCTGGAAGAATGTTTTGTAGAGACTGTTGAAGTCACCTGGTCCCAGAAGACCCCAGAGAACGGCCACATTCACTGGTGCTGGAACAAGGTCCTTAAGGGTAAAGCCTGGTGCAGATGTGTGTTGTGATTTTCCTTAATCCCTGAAATGTTGCTGCTACACTATCTCACGAACTTTCTCTGGGGTGGGCTGGCACCTGGCCGCAGTCTCAGGGCACTGGCAGCAGCAGGGTCCAGCAAGCGTTCCTGGGTGCAGCAACATTCAGCCATTGCTCATTCAGCCATTGCTTGGTGAGACCCTCCCGCAGAGGGGCAGAACGGGTCAAAGCAGCAGTCCTGCAGAGGTAAGGGGCTGGAGAGAAAACAGCTACATCTGAGACACAACTCAGGAAAGAGGTACTGCCTGAGGCTTGGTCACGGACAGTGAAAAAGCAGGGAGTGGACAAAAGCTGAAGACAGAGAACGGGTGTGTGATAGCTGATCGGGGAGAACAGAGTTCTGATACTAGACACTGGGTAGCTGGGTGACGCCATTTTCACTGCTCCCGCGCATGCACAAACGCACCTATGAGCACCACAACAATCCACCTCAGGAGGGTAATAGTGCCATCTAGTGGAGAAGGGAACCATTAGACTAAGCCCCGCCCAACTGGGCCAGCCTCCTTTTTCAAAAACACAAGTCTCACTGCCTGTTTAGTTTATGGACTATAGAGAGCTTCATAGTCTGCTTTGCAGGGGAAAACAAAATAATTTCAGTCAAATTTGAATCTGTTAGTAGGTTCATCTATTCAATTTTATTTTTTTTTCTCTTTTTCATTTATTTTCTTTTTCTTGAAAACAGAAAGAGAAAAACTTCATTTTTATTTTCAATTTTTATGAAAAATATTTTCTTTAAGTTTTTACTATATTTTAACTTTTATGTAATTTTTTTCAAATTCTATTTTGCTTCCATCATTTAATTTTAGTGTACTACAGTGTAGTCACTTTTTCAAATTTTCAAATGATTTCCTTTTTTTTCCTTTTTCTCTTTTTCATTTTATTTACTTTTATTGAATACAGACAGAGAAAAAATTCATTTTTATTTTTAATTTTTATTTAAAATATTTTTCTTTAATTTTTTCCTACTATATTCTTTACTTTTGTGTAAATTTTTTCAAATTCTATTTTACTTCCATCATTTCATTTTAGTCTACATCAGTGTATTCATTTTTTCAAATTCTCAAATGACTTCCTCTTTTTTTCTCTTCCCCACCCCCTTTTTTCTCTAATCTATCAAACCACTTTCAACACCCAGACCAAAACACACCTAGGATCTAGCATCAATTATTCAATTTTGTGTGTGTGTGTAATTTTTTAATTTTAATATTTTTTAATTTTAATTCTTCTACCTCATTAATTCCTTTTCTCCCTTCAAAATGACCAAACGAAGGAATTCACCCCAAAAGAAAGAGCATGAAGAGATGACAGCCAGGGATTTAACTAACACAGATACAAACTAGATGTCTGAATCAGAATTTAGAATCACGATAAGAATACTAACTGGAGTCAAAAACAGACTAGAATCCCTTTCTGTGGAGCTAAAAGAAGTAAAAACTAGTCAGGATGAAATAAAAAATGTTATAACTGAGCTGCAATAATGGATGGATGCCACGGCGGCAAGGATGGATGAGGTAGAACAGAGAATCCACAATATAGAAGACAAACTTATGGAGAATAATGCAGCAGAAAAAAAAGGGAGATTAAGACAGAAGAGCATGATTTAAAAATTAGAGAAATCAGTGACCCATTAAAAAGGAACAACACCAGAATCATAGGAGTCCCAGAAGAGGAAGAGAGAAAAAAAGGGGTAGAAGGGTTATGTGAGCAAATCATAGCAGAAAACTTCCCTAAACTGGGAAAGACACAGATATCAAAATCCAGGAAGTATAGAGGACCCCCATTGGATTCAACAAAAACCGACCATCAACAAGGCATATCATAGTCAAATCACAAAATACTCAGGCAAGGAGAGAATCATGAAAGCAGCAAGGGAAAAAAAAAAGTTCCTAACCTACAAGGGAAGACAGATCAGGTTTGCAGCAGACCTATCCACAGAAACTTGGCAGGCCAGAAAGGAGGGACAGGATATATTCAATGTGCTGAATCAGAAAAATAGGCAGCCAAGAATTCTTTATCCAGCAAGGCTGTCATTCAAAATAGAGAGATAAAAATTTTCCCAGACAAACAAAAACTAAAGGAGTTTGTGACCACTAAACCAGCCCTGCAAGAAATTTTAAGAGGGACTCTCTGAGGGGAGAAAAGATGAATAAACAAACAAACAAACAGCAAAAGCAACAAAGATTCGAAAGGACCAGAGACCACCACTAGAAACTTCAACTCTACAAACATCATAATGGCAATAAATTCCTATCTTTCAGTACTCACTATAAACATCAATGGACTCAATGCTCCAATAAAAAGACATAGGATAGCAGAATGGATAAGAAAACAAGATCCATCTATATGCTGCTTACAACAGACCCACTTTAGACCTAAAGACACCTTCAGATTGAAAGTAAGGGGATGGAGAACCATCTACCATGCTAATGGTCAACAAAAGAAAGCTGGAGTAGCCATACTTATATGAGACAATCTAAACCTTAAAATAAAGACTGTATCAAGAGATGCAGAAGGGCATTATATCATAATCAAGGGGTCTATACACCAAGAAGACCTAAGAATTGTAAACATGTATGCGCCAAATGTGAGAGCACCCAAATATATAAATCAATTAATCACAAATATAAAGAAACTCATCAATAGTAATAACATAATAGTAGGAGACTTAAATACCCCACTCACAACAATGGACAGATCATCTAATCACAAAATCAACAAGGAAACAATAGCTTTGAAGGACACACTGGACCAGATTGACTTAATAGATATATTCACAACATTTCATCCTAAAGCAGCAAAATATACATTCTTCTCCAGTGCACATGGAACATTCTCCAGAGAGACCACATACTGGGACACAAATCAGCCCTCAGCAAGTACAAAAAGATCGAGATCATACTGTGCATATTTTCAGATTACAATGCTACAAAACTCAAAATCAACCACAAGAAAAAATTTGGAAAGGTAACAAATACTTGGAGACTGAAGAACATCCTACTAAAGAATGAATGGGCTAACAAAGAAGTTAAAGAGGAAATTAAAAAGTATATAGAAGCCAATGAAAATGATAACACCACAACCCAAATCCTCTGGGACTCAGCAAAGGCAGTCATAAGAGGAAAGTATATAGCAATCCAGGACTTCCTAAAGAAGGAAGAAAGATCTCAAATACACAACCTAACCTTACGCCTTAAGAAGCTGGAAAAAGAACAGCAAATAAAACCCCAAAGCAGCAGAAGATAGGAAATAATAAAGCTTAGAGCAGAAATTAATGCTATCAAAACCAAAAAAACAGAACAGATCAATGAAACCAGAAGCTGCTTCTTTAAAAGAATTAACAAAATTGATAAACCACTAGCCAGTTTGATCAAAAAGAAAAAGGAAAGGACCCAAATAAATAAAATCAAGGATGAAAGAGGAGAGATCACAACCAACACAGCAGAAATAAAAACAATAATAAGAGAATATTATGAACAATTATATAGCAATAAAATGGACAATCTGGAAAAAATGGACAAATTCCTAGAAACATATACACTACCAAATCTGAAACAGGAAGAAATAGAAATTTTGAACAGACCCATAACCAGTAAGGAAATCGAATTAGTAACAAAAAAATCTCCCAAAAACAAGAGTCCAGGGCCAGATGGCTTTCCAGGGGAATTCTTCCAAACAAGTAAGGAAGAGTTAATACCTATTCTCTTGAAGCTGTTCCAAAAAGTAGAAATGTAAGGAAAACTTCCAAACACTTTGTATGAAGCCAGCATTACCTTGATTCCATAACCAGAGACCCTACTAAAAAGGAGAACTATAGACCAATTTCCCTGATGAACATGGATGCAAAAACCCTCAACAAGATATTAGCCAACCGGATCCAACAATACACTAAAAAAATTATTCACCACGACCAAGTGGGATTTACACCTGGGACCCAGGTCTGGTTCAATATCTGCAAAACAATCAATGTGATTCATCACATCAATAAAATAAAGGACAAGAACCATATGATCCTCTCAATAGATAAAGAGAAACATTTGACAAAATACAGCATCCTTTCTTAATTAAAACCCTCAAGAAAGTAGGGATAGAAGGAACATAACTCAAGATTATAAAAGCCATATATGAACGACCCAATGCTAATATCATCCTCAATGGGGAAAAAATGACAGCTTCCCCCCTAAGGTCAGGAACCAGACAGGGATGTCCACTCTTGCCACTGTTATTCAACATAGTGTTGGAAGTCTTAGCCTCTGCAATCACACAACACAAAGAAATAAAAGGCATCCAAATCAGCCAGGAAGAGGTCCAATTTTCACTCTGCAGATGACATGATACTCTATATGGAAAACCCAAAAGATTCCACCAAAAAACTGCTAGAACTGATTCATGAATTCAGCAAAGTTGCAGGATATAAAATCAATGCACAGAAATCGGTTGCCTTCTTATACACCAACAATGAAGCAACAGAAAGACAAATCAAGGAATTGATCCCATTTACAATTATACCAAACCCATAAAATGCCTAGAAATAAATCTAACCAAAGAGGTGAAAAATCTATACACTGAAAACTATAGAAAGCTTATGAAAGAAATTGAAGAAGACACAAAGAAATGGAGAAAGATTCCATGCTCCTGGATAGGAAGAACAAATATTGTTAAAATGTTGATACTACCCAAAGCAGCCTACATATTCAACACGATCCCTAACAAAGTAACACCAGCATTCTTCACAGAGCTAGAACAAATAATCCTAAAATTTGTAGGGAACTACAAAAGACCTCGAATAGCGAAAGCAATCTTGAAAAAGAAAACCAAAGCAGGAGGCATCACAATCCCGGACTTCAAATTATACTACAAAGCTGTAATCATCAAGACAGTATGGTACTGGCACAAAAACAGACACTCAGATCAATGGAACAGAAGAGAACCCAGAAATGGACCCGCAAACATATGGCCAACTAATCTTTGACAAAGCAGGAAAGAATATCCAATGGAATAAAGACAGTGTCTTCAGCAAGTGGTGCTCGGAAAACTGGACAGCGACATGCAGAAGAAGGAACCTGGACCACTTTCTTACACCATACACAAAAATAAACTCAAAGTGGATGAAAGATCTAAATGTAAGACCAGAAGCCATCAAAATCCTCCAGGAGAAACCAGGCAAAGACCTCTTTGACCTTGGCCACAGGAACTTCTTACTCAACACGTCTCCAAAGGCAAGGGAAACAAAAGCAAAAATAAGTATTGGGACCTCATCAAAATAGAAAGTTTCTGCACAGCAAAGGAAACAATCAGCAAAACTAAAAGGCAACCGACAGAATGGGAGAAGATATTTGCAAATGACATATCAGATAAAGGGTTAGTATCCAAAATCTATAAAAAAACTTACCAAACTCAACATCCAAAAAACATATAATCCAGTGAATAAATGGGCAAAAGATATGAATAGACACTTCCAAAGAAGACATCCAGATGGTCAACTGACACATGAAAAAAATGGTCAACTTCACTCATCATCAGGAAATACAAATCAAAACCACAATGAGATACCACCTTACACCTGTCAGAAGGGCTAACATGAACAACTCAGGCAACAACAGATGTTGGCAAGGATGCGGAGAAAGAGGATCTCTTTTGCATTGTTGGTGGCAATGCAAGCTGGTGCAGCCCCTCTGGAAAACAGTATGGAGGTTCCTCAAAAAACTAAAAATAGAACTACCTTACGACCCAGCAATTGCACTACTAGGTATTTATCCAAGGGACACAGGGGTGCTGTTTTGAAGGGACACATGCATCCCCATGTTTATAGCAGCACTATCAACAATAGCCAAAGTATGGAAAGAGCCCAAATGTCCATCGATGGATGAATGGATAAAGAAGATGTGGTATATATATATGTGTGTGTGTGTGTATATATATATATGTATATATATATATGTATATATATGTACATATATATGTATATATATATATGTATATATATGTACATATATATGTATATATACATACATACAATGGAGTATTACTCAGCAATCAAAAATAATGAAACCTTGCCATTTGCAACTATGTGGATGGAACTGGAGGGTATTATGCTAAGTGAAATTAGTCAGTCAGAGAAAGACAAATATCACATGACTTCACTAATATAGGGACTTTAAGAGACAAAACAGATGAACATAAGGGAAGGGAAACAAAAATAATATAAAAACAGGGAGGGGGACAAAAGAGAAGAGACTCATAAATATGGAGAACAAACTGAGGGTTGCTGGAGGGGTTGTGGGAGGCAGGATGGGCTAAATGGGTAAGGGGTACTAAGGAAATCTACTCCTGAAATCATAGTTGCACTAGATGCTAACTAATTTGGATGTAAATTTAAAAAAATTAAAATGAAATTCTCATTAAAAAAAAGAAATGTGTGCATGTGTTCAATTCTCTCACTTGAGTATAAACCCCTCAAGGATAAGAATTGCCCTTTTCATTCTTTACTATGTGTCTGATGTGATGTTGGACACAGGAAGGAGTCAATAAATATTGTACCCAAAATGATTGATTAAAATTATTGAATATAAAGTTGGAGGAAAGAATGCTAGATGCAAAAATCAAAATGAAGCGGGTTTTAGAAGCATGAAAATCTGGCCACGATAACAAAGGCTTCAGTTTGTGGAGGGATCAAGTGAAGTTAAAGTTCCTAAGTCCTCTGTAGGAGACTGGTGAAGGCCTGAATCAGAAGATGAAAATGCTGAACTCCGTAAGACAGAGATAGAGACAAAGGCACCAAGAAAGGAACGTTGTGGGGGAAGTAGGAGGTAGTGAAATGACCTGTCAACAGGATTAAGAATTAAGTATCATGATTGGTTTCCATTGCTCACAATCAACTTGGAGGAAGGCTGACTAGTTCTCAGGACTTCTGGCCATGAGTCAGATCACGTGTGAAGCTATTACAAAGGTGCAGACCACAGCCACAAGATAGGCAATTGTATCAGGTTAGTGATTTTGCCTAAACTGACCTAATTGGTCAGCTGATTAAATTGACTTCAAAAGTTTTTTTAACAGACTTGGTGTGTACAAATTGAATGAACCAATCAAAGAGCTTGTATTTATTCAATATGTCTGTGGACTAGCATATCTACTAAAGAAATCAACATATTCAGGGGAATTTGTAGCTGTCAGCAGGTGTTTGGCTACCGGCAATAAATAATTATATCACTTCTCAATATTCTGTACAGTTATGGCTTCATTTAAGGGATAATATAAAGAATGCAGCAAGGATGAAAGAATAATTATTGAATTCTAATAAAATGTTGGTTCAAAAGCAAATTTTAAAATAGCTAGTTGAAAAGCCTGCTGGCAAACAGTTCAGAAGTGTGTTGAATCCTGCACTACACAGTACTGCTAATGCAGTTTCAAGGACGCAATGGGTTGAGTTATTTAAAGTTAGAGAGATGAAAATAAAAAAGAAAGCAGGTCACAGAAATTGTACCATTGAAGAGCTTGCTGCAGAACACTGGAGGTCTGCAGAACACTGGAGGCCGTGAAAATAAAAACCTCTGACAATCCTGATGAAATCTAAAAACAAAATAAGTGGGGCACCTGGGTGGCTCAGTCGGTTAAGCATCCAACTTCAGCTCAGGTCACTATCTCGCGGTCCGTGGGTTCGAGCCCTGCGTCAGGCTCTGGGCTGATAGCTCAGAGCCTGGAGTCTGCTTCTGATTCTGTGTCTCCCTCTCTCTCTGCCCCTCCCCCGTTCATGCTCTGTCTCTCTCTGTCCCAAAAAAATAAATAAACGTTAAAAAAAATTAAAAAAAAATTAAAAACAAAATAAAAACAAAATAAGTAATATAGGGAAATGCAGCCTACATTATTAGATGGCAGAAGGCAGATTCTTTCAAAAGAGCAAAGGGTCACATTTTCTGCAGTTGAATTGCCACACCTGCAGTTTGCAAGTTTGGGATTAGGGCAAGGAAAATAGTCACCTTGGGATCTGACCACTCAGCTAGGCTCTAGCAACTGTAGCAGTAGATCTGAGGACCTTGCTCCAGTGGCTTCCTATTTGGAAAAGACTACTTAGTGAAGACAGTCAGAGATAGGGATTTAATGTGAATCTTGGTCAAGCTCGGGTCATTTTTCACGAGGGGGAAAATGTTCATATGGATGAATAATTTTAACATTCTTTGTTTCCTGGGATAGAAAACAGATCATTAGCCCATCTACGCTAACACATTCGGTAGAAATACGATTTGTGTTTGCATGCAAGATATATGAGAATGTGAGTTGTTTATCCTTTGAAAGTACCTGCCTTTGATGACAAGGTCCGTGCCTTTCTTTAAGTTTGATGAGAACCTAGGCATTGGCATGGGCAGGTAGCTCCTATAAATATTTGAGTGATTCCCCTGGTCCTTGAATTTTTGCCACCAGATGAAAAGGAAATATTGATGCCTAGAGCTCTCCCCAGAAATCTCTGAAAGGCAATGGCTCCTCCAGAGAAGTCTGTCTGGCTTTAACATAGAGCTTCTTGTCTCCATTTTTCAGCACTGAAAGCACAATGGGAAAAGCTGAAAGGAAGACAGGGGCCATAATTCCTACGTTGTCAGTTCACAAGTGATGGCTAGGGCATGTAAACACAGTAGTGCAGGAGCCTGGAACTCCAACCGCCCCCCACCCCCCCCCCACACACAAACTCCACAGATCAACCAAAGGCGCTCATGCCTGGTGCTAGCTCTGAACTGCAGGAAGACAGAAGCCGCTACTCATCTATTTTCTTGTTGATGGAACAGTAAGTAAAGTCAAGCCAAATGTGCGTTAGCTTTTTCTCTCCTGATTTCAGTGTCTGGAAGGATTAAGCAAACAAAATCCACAAGGAGCTAATAATGATCCCAAGAATAGTCTTCTCAAATATGCTCAAAATAACACAATATGCCACATTTTTTGCACGTGTTCTTTCATTTACATAATTTGCATAAATGATTCCCACTCCTCAGTGGTTCTGCAATATGCTTTTGCATTCAATATTATGTTTTTGAGATCTGCCCAAGCTGATATTTAGCCTGACCTGCCTATCTAGCCTGCTGACAGTGAGATAGGCCTGACCTCACTAAAAGATAATCAGGTATCATAATTCCAAAACAAGAAGCTCATCTACACAACAAAGGTAACCAGATGCCCAAATTCTGAAGCAAAGATCACAGTGAGATGTGCCACTGACACCTTCCCCAGTCATTGCAGACATTGCCAGCCGATCATCTACACTCTGGGACTTTGCTTTCCTAATGTAGGACTGAGATAATTTGAGATTTTTCAGCTTCAAAAGACCTACCATATTTTTCCTCCCTCAAAGCCCGTCATCAAAGTTTAGATGGCTTGTTGGATTGGGGCCTGCCTTGCAATAAAAATGACTTTCACCCAGCATTCCAGCTTTGTTCTTTGAGTTTTTATTTTCTGGTTCTAATTCATTCTACATGGTATATAATGTTCCTTTGTGTGCATCTTCCAAGATTTATTTCTCTTCTCACCTACTGATGTATTTTGGGGTTGTTTCTGCTTTTTTTTCCTTATTACTATTACAAACAGTATTATGCGGAAGACTACTGTTTGTGTCTTCCTGTATATAACACCACAATGATATGATGACAAAACCAGTCCTACCAATCAAGAGAAATTCATGTCAGTTATTCAGCTAACATTAATGTTTTACTCTCTAAATGTTTTACTCTCCTAACTCCTTTACAAGTCTTTGATAGATGGTCCCACTGTTCGGAAAATAAGTAAAGTTATGCACCATAAGATGGCTGGTGAGACTAACATAAGCTCTAGTTCCTAGTTTAGAGACTCCTCTTCCAGGTTCTTCTTCCTGCCCTGCTTGGTGTGTGCACCAAATTACTGCTAATGCAGAATGTGGAAGTAACAGACTATAAATTGTTCCCCGTGCTTATGCTTGGGACTCAGACCTCTGGAAAATGATCTCCTCTGAGCCCACCAGTGTAAAATAAACCTCCCGCCTTCCAAGATGACTGAATTCCGCTTTTTTCCACCAGCATTCCAGCCTGGTTCCGTGACACCACAATATTTGTTCTGAATACATATTGTGAGGTGCCTTGTTTACAATTATATTGGTACTCAGGGGGTTCGTTCAGGGCTCATTTTTTTAAAAAATGCTTAGAGAGAGAGAGTTGGGTGAAGG
Source organism: Felis catus (assembly GCF_018350175.1). Classification (NCBI taxonomy): domain Eukaryota; kingdom Metazoa; phylum Chordata; class Mammalia; order Carnivora; family Felidae; genus Felis; species Felis catus. The sequence continues at coordinate 86,325,411 of NC_058372.1, forward strand.
GGCAGAGGGAGGAGAGAGAGAATCCTAAGCAGGCTCCACACTGTCAGCGCAGAGCCCAACACTGGGCTGGAACCCACAAACTGTGAGATAATGACCTGGACCAAAACTAAGAGTCATATGCTTAACCGACTGAGCCACCCAGGCATCCCAGGACCCATCTCTAAGGATCTGTTTCCAAAGTAACACCACCTACAGTTTCCTCAGATGGGACATTCTGTCTCTGGCCAGTAAACTGTGACTCCTTCCCTCAGCTGTTGGCTTCTGGTATGCACCACACACAGACTCCATCACTGGGGCTCTCTCATCTCTTCAGGCTTCCTTTCCAAATGAAGGAGCCTAGAGGAAACACATATTCACCCCAATTCACCTCAAATGCTATAAAGAACAGTAGGTACTGTTGACTCTGCCACAACAGATCTGTCCTTACCACAGTCTCTCATCTTTAAAATACTTGTACAGGACGATGTGAAATACTAGCCTTCTGTCCCCTAAATTCCAGGAGATGCAAATCAAATTCCCCAGGTGATCTTAAAGAACTTATCATTTGTTTGGAAATGGAGAGAAACCTAGGATAACTCCAGCAGTTCTCAATCGAAAGAAACCCTTTCTCTCCAATCTTCTACCTTTGGGTAACTCTTAATTATCCATGTAGTCTGGAACTGAGAATGAGTTAAACAAGGAGGCAGAAAGTGGTTTGACAAGTTCTCACCATGTCCTACAACAAAGGTCTAGCACTTATTGTTCCATGTAGTGTCACTGCTAAAATTCCCAGAGGACAAGGTATGTACATTGTAATACCTTCCTGCATAGATTTGCAGATTTATTTGTTTGTTAATGATGTCCTTTACTATCTTAGTAGCGCTCATGATGATTCTTATTTCTTCTTTCGTTCTGAATTTCATTTTTTCTTTTTTAGATAAGTCTTACCAAGATTTTTTTCATTAATTTTTATTTATTTAAAAAAATTTTTAATGTTTATTTTAGAGAGACAGAGTGTGATCAGGGGAGGGGCAGAGAGAGAGAGAGAGACAGACAGACAGACAGACAGACAGAATCTGAAGTAGGTTCCAGGCTCTGAGCTGTCAGCACAGAACCCAACATGGAGCTCAGACTCATGAACCACGACATCATGACCTGAGCTAAAGTTGGATACTTAACCAACTGAGCCATCCAGGTGCCCGTCATTAGTTTTTATTTTTAATTTTTTATTTTATTGATCACTCTTTTGTTTTTGTTCCCTATTTCAGAAATGTTTATCCTTTTATTTCTTACCACTATTATTAAGTTCTTGTTTACCCTGTTGCTTTTTTCTTTATTTTTGAGTTTAGCTATTTTTTTCCAGTATTTTCTGTGGTTAAATGTTTAAATGTATTCAAAGATATAAATTTCTAAGTTCTACTTTGGTTAAATCTCACAAATATTGTGGTTATATCTCACAAATGATCTCACGGTTCATGAGTTCAAGCACCACATCAGGCTCTGTGCTGATAGCTTGGAGCCTGGAGCCTGCTGCAGATTCTAGGTTTCCCTCTCTCTCTGCCCCTCCCTCACTCTCCCCCCCCCTCAGAAAAAATAAACGCTAATTTTTTTTTAAATCTCACAAATGTTGTATGTAATATTTTTATTTCATTTGGTACTTTGTAATTTCCCAGGAGATCCTCCTTAATAAAAGCAATACTTATTTTAGGCTCCAAATATAGGTGTTTTTTTTTTAAAGGCTGTCCTTTATGGATTCTAACTTTATTGAATTTTGGTCAAAGAACAATCTTAGTATAATGCTTATTCTTCAGAATGTACTGGGACTTCTTTTGCAGCCTTGTACATGAATTCTCCCACAAATGAACTAAAAGAATCTGCATTCTCTGTTGGGTATACATTTTTACATAGAGCTGATATTTTCATATTTTGTTACCCAAATCTAGCATATTAACAATTTTTGTTGGCTAGATTTCTCAATTTAAAGCACAATTTTTGATATGCCTATTTCTCCTTCTTCTGACCCTTGTTGTTTGATATGTTCCAGAGCTGCACTGATATTCCACAAATTATTCTGTACACGATTACTATACCTAAGATTCCTTTTACCAATGAATAACATGCTTCTTTATCCCTACTAAACTTTTACCTTAATCCTTACTTGATGTATTATTAAAATAAGTATTTCATATTTCATTCAGTCTTCTTTCTTCTTCTTCATGTCTTTGTTCAAACGTGACCTTTTCAACAAGGTCTGTTTTAACAAATTACAATCCCCTGCCCTCTCTACCCCTCCTCCCTGCTTTACTCTTTGCAAAGCATTTGTCACTTTCCAAGATACTATAGAATGCAACTGCTCATTTTGTTTGCTGTCTGTCTTCCCTAGTTAAAAGGTCAAAAATATGCTGAACAGGTATTTTTTGTCTGTCTGGATCCCTGCTCTATCACCACACCTGGAAGAGGAACTAACACTTAGAAGGCATTCCATAAATATTTGTTGAATGAGTGAATAAACAGCTGCATATGCTTTTGTTTTAAATGCATGTCCTGTAGACAAAGGTGTCCATTATGTGCATGTTTGTCTGAGGCCCCTCCTGTATTTTACTGTGCCTTAGAGAGGGCTGGGAGTCTGCAAACGACATGTTCCGGGATCCCTTACCAACCGGCTTCCTATGAAGTTCTGTTAATGGGGGTCCTGAGAGGGATTTGTAAGGTGAAAGAGGAGAGTTGTACCTCTCATTCTGCTTCCTGTTTCTGGTAGAGTCTTCAGTGGCGGCAGCAACAGAGCAATAGTGACTACAGCACAGCTACGGATGACAGCATCAGTAGTAGCCACGACTGTGAACAAGACGTGACAAATGTCCAGCAGTTCATCATCAGGTGTAGACTCTTGGGCTTGAGGGAGAAAGTGTCAGCAAACTTCTGATATCTGAGCATCACCCCCTTTTTTTTGTTCTTGCTAATCATCTGTATTGTGTTCATCCAAAATCTGCATAACCAATTCCCTGTTTTAAATCCCCTCTAAATACTAAGAATATTTTTCCTTGATGGGATCTTGATTAATACAGCAATATACTGCTAAACCTTATTTTAAATCCAATCTGTGTGTTTCTATCTTTAGATTTCTGAGTTGAACTCACATTTATTGAAACTACTCTTAATGAGATTTTCTTCTCTGTAATGCTTAGTGTTATATATTACCATAGTTTCTTTACTTTTTTTTTCTTTTTTTTCTCCTTTCATTTTTTATATTAGGAAGGTTGCATTTTCTTAGCTGGCTGAAAATTCTATTTTGTGGCTTCTAAAATGCATGTATTTTATAATATAGTTTCTTGACAATCAAGGTGGGTTTAAAGTCTCTAGTGTTTTATGAACACGGTTGGCCAGGCAGTAAAGTTATGACACAGTTGTCATTCCGTGAGCATGTGGGAATATCAAATATGCCAGCATTGTTACCCACATAATGGGTGTCAGCAGTTTGAAAGAAAATCCCAGAGATAAATGGTGGAGAATAGAACACTTTTAATCTCTAGGAACGAAATGTTACAGAATAAGAGGTTGACAGAGTGGTGAATTGGACATCCTTAGCCACATTCCTCAACAGATGTCTAACGTCAGCCTGCTCAGTGTCCCACTTCGGCTCAGGTCATGATCTCGTGGTTCAAGGAGTTCAAGCTCCACGTCGGGCCCTGTGCTGACAGCTCAGAGCCTGAAGCCTGCTTTGGATTCTGTGTCCCCTTCTCTCTCCGCCCCACCCCTGCTTGTGCTCTGTCTTTCTCTGTCTTTCAAAAATGAATAAACATTAAAAATTTTAAAGTCAGCCTGCTTGGGGCACCTGGGTGACTCAGTCGGTTGAGCACGGGACTTTGGCTCGGGTCGTGTTCTCATATTTCGTGGGTTCAAGTCCCACATTGGGCTCTGCACTGACAGCTTCAAGCCTGCATTGGAATCTCTGTCTCCCTCTCTCTACTCCTGCCCTGCCCCTCTCACACACAAGCATGCACCCTCTTTCTCAAAAATAAACAAACATTAAAACAAATGTACAGTAGGCCTGCTCTACCTGCAACGTATAGCTGTTTTACTCCTAGAAATTCTTTACAATGTTGCATTGCCACTCTTTACAACACAGAAGTTTATTTTGTGCAGAAAACCACAAACAACAATGATGTTAAATTAAAAACTCATTTAGAAGAGTTGGACTCAGAAGAGTGTGAAGAAGATTTATGAATATGTTAACTGGTTTTATTTTGGTTTTTCCTTTTATATTTTTATAAGAATGATAATATCTAAAAGACCTCTTGCAATATGAATAAAAATTATAACTAATAAGAAAACATTCATTTTTTAATGTTATATTTACTTTTGAGAGACAGAGCGTGAGCAGGGGAGGGGTAGAGGTGGGGACAGAGGATCTGAAGCGGGCTCTGAGCTGACAGCAGCAAGCCAGATGCGGGGCTAGAACTCACAAACTATGAGATCATGACCTGAGATGAAGTCAGCCGCTCAGCCAAATGGACCACCCAGGTACCCCAGAAAGCATTGTGTCTTAATTGGCAGCCCCTTTTTCATAGTTAGCAGCATTTTTTCTTCTTAGAGGTAAATGAAATAATGGTGTGCTTTATCATCGATGACATCTTGAATTTTATATAAAATAGAATGCAGACATACCATTTTGTTTATGTATGATTATGTCTAATCAAAGCCCAATTTTGCATTTATTTTTAACTATCAATTTCTTAAATTTATTTATATCTATTTTTTTAAGCCATTCTCAACCCCCACTGATTTCCAACATCCCTTATAGCCCGGATAATATTAGAATCACCTGGAATTTTAATTCTGGATTGTTATGGACTTTTTGACTGTTTATTATTATAGCTTATTAAGGCAATAACAACACTAGCTGGGCGATAATGCCATGGCATTACTTCCTCTTAGATTCATTTCTCTTTTTGTTGGGGTTCTTTCTCCAAGAGTAATTTCAAAAGTGGTCTTTGTTTTGCACATTTTCTGAGGTTCAATTATCTAAGTCTCAGAAAATAAATATATTTCATTTTCATAGCTAAATATTATTTATTTGAAAGAAATCTACATTCAAAGTTATTTTCCTTATACTTTTCTCCCATTTAATTATTCAATTCATCTAGAAAATAACTTTTCCCCATACCATTTATTAAATAAAGATATCCCTTCAATGTTGGTCTGTAATGCTTCCATTAGCATGTAGTTAATTCAGAGATACATCAGTGCATATTCCATTACATTTTAATGCACATTAATTATTTTGTCAGTACTTCATAGTCAATTGTCAGGGCTCTAATGGAATGACATACGAGGTTATTCTATTACAGTGTCTCAAGATGTCAACTACCAGTTCTGGGTCATCCTACCTTCCCCTGCAACCATCCCCATCTTTATTTGTGGAGGATAATAACCAAATTAAAAATGGCAAAACTCCACACTATGCAAGATGTAAGACTAAAACAATGAAGAAAACCAAAGAACTGGTTTCTGTCTTCCCAGTTATCAGAGGTGAGCCCATAAATAAAGCTGAAAGAAAAAGAGGCAAATCTTGGAGGGCGAGGGGTTAATAGCTGTGTGTAGAGAAAGTGACTTGTGCCTCCACCCTGATTGTCCCCATCCCCAGAATTTCCCTTGCAATTTGGAACATGAGCCTAATGGGTACTTCTCATCTGAAGCTCTCATGGAGACTAGTGCTCAGCTAAAAAATAAAAATATTCAAAAGAAAAAGAAACCCAAAAAAACCAGTACCTATATGTATATAATACACACACACACACACACACACACACACACACACACATGCACACATCTAAAATACAATATACTCATAGAAGTTCAATTGAGAGAGAGGGAGAAAACATTTAAAGATCTCCATAAAAGTGGAGGGATATTTGTGTTTTCTAATGGGAATAGGCTCTAAGCTAGTTTGGAAGCTTGGCAGCTTGGCAGAGAATAAAACATATATCAGTAGGAATTTGGGGGTCACACCCCATGGACTGCTTGTCTAGAATCCTCCACGGCAAAGAGTAGGGCAGGTTCCCAGCTGGGTCCCCGAGTACACCACAGGTCAAAATCAACAATGGGTATATCAGGGCCACAAACCAGTCAGGGAAAGACAAAAGCATGGGAGCCACAAAGCTCTGTGACCTAGTTGGGGATACTTCACAATAAAGAATCTGACTCTGACTTTAAAATGATCTGAACAATGATATTAACCATGTTGCTTACTCTGTTGCATGACACTAGCTCAAGCATAGAGTTGATATTAGTTGAGAGACAAAACAGAGTACATATGTCATACACATTTGATTGATGACTTTTCAGTTAATTCTTATCATGTTATAATACAGGCAATAATCAATATTTTTACTTTTTCAACATTCCTGGAAAATAAGGTTCTAATACAAATCAAATGCATATAAACAATGCATGCCGTTTAACCCAATAATTCTATGTCTTAGAAACTATTTCAGGAAACAATGTGCAAATATGCTTATTAAGATATGATTTTAATTTGGTGACAAAAAATTAAACCAATATTCAATAATAGAAACATTTGAGGGGTGCCTGAAGTGGCTCAGTTGGTTGGGCAGCCAACTTCGGCACAGGTCATGATCTCACGGTTCCTGGGTTCAAGCCCCATGTCAGGCTCTGTGCTGACAGCTCAGAGCCTGCAGCCTGCTTCAGATTCTGTGTCTCCCTTCCCCACTCAAACTCTGTCTCTCTCTCTCAAAAATAAATAAACATTAAAAAATAAAAAATAGTAGAAACATTTGATTATAAATGTAATACTGTCACCACTTTAGTCATCTCCAACACTTTGTCAATAGTGTTCTATAACCCACTTGTTACCAAGAAGTGTTACTGTGGCAACTAACAAATGTTTGGATGTTTTGTTTACTCTAAAATTTTAATTACATATTTCAAATATTATAGCCCTTTGGTCAGGAAAAAAAATCTATCATGGATATTTCTGCCATTTGAGTTTTTAAAAATATTTATTTATTTTTTTAGAGACAGAGAAAACGCAAGTAGGGGAGGGGCACAGAGCCCGACATGGGGCTTGAACTCACAAAACATGAGATCATGATCCGAGCTAAATCAAGAGTCCAACAGTTCAACACTTAAACAACTGAGCCACCTAGGTGCTCCCATTTGAAATATTCTAAATTTACTTTATAGCCTGATGTATAACTTTCTGTGCCAAAAATTTCACGGAAATTGGAATTTGGTTTTGCTATCGCTTTTTGAGTTAAACTGTTTATATATAAACCAATGCTTCATTTCTATTAATCATATTATTCTGATTTTCCATATTTTTCTACTTAACCTAACAATAGCAAAGACAGTTATCCTACATCATTTGTGTTTCTATTTTTTTCCACAAGTCTTTACTATATTGATCTTTAATATATATATGTATATAATATATATGTTGTTTTAATATTTATATTGGTCTTTATTGTGATAGTTCAGTAAGCATCACCAAGAAGAACCCATGAACATTATATTTTCATTTAAATATGAATAACAGCTTTCAGCCCACTTAATTAATTTTGACTTTAATTCTCAACTTGTCTGAAATTAAAATTGCCACTGAAGCTTGCTATTTTAATTTGATAAATGCTGCTTATTATTTTTAATCATTCTGATTCCATGTAGTTTTATGTATATGCCAGTCTTCAGTCTTCTTCCTCAATAAAATGCTCAATCTGATTATATTTATTGACAAAATTTGCATGCTTTTCCTTACTTTATGTTTTCCCTTTTGGGACAGGTAGTTTTTAATTTTCTTGTTCCTATGAATTTCTATATTTTCATCTCTTCATTTTTTAATTATCCTTAACAACTTTTTACAAAGTTAAAAAGTTTAGTCTTAGTTTAGTCATCTTGATGTTTATTATAATTATTTAAAAAACATGCTTTTGAAGGGGTGGAGGGGAAGATGGCAGCATAGGAGGACGCTGGGCTCACCTCATCCTGCTGATCAGTCAGATTCCACCCACATCTGCCGAAATAACCCAGAAAAGCACCAGAAGCCTGGCAGAACAGACTTTCCAGAGCCAAGCGGAGACAAGAGGCCCACAGAACAGGGTAGGAAGGGCAGAGAGGAGGTGCACGCTACACGGACTGGCAGGAGGGAGCCAGGGAGGTGGAGGGGCAGCCCGCCAGGCAGGCAGAGCCCCCGAAGTCTGGCTTGCAAAAGCGGAGGGGCCGGACTCCATGAGTTCTGACAGCCAGCGGGACTTAACATCTGGAATGTTAAAAGTCAACAGCTCTGCTCTCTGAGAGCGGGGAGGGCGAGAGGACGCTGGGAAGGAGAGTTGTTGAGCCCTGGGAGACAGAGCTCAGCTCAACAGGGGAACTGCTGGCAAGCACCATCTCCCTCTCCCATCCCCCAGCCAAAATTCCAAAGGGAACCAGTACCCGTCACCATTACCGAACTTGCTTGCACTGCGCAAACACCCAACACTGTGCTTCTATGGATCCATCCCTCTGATGGGTCTGCCTCCCTCCAGGTGCTGCAGGGCCCCTCCCACAGGAGACCTCAAACAGCAAAGTGAGCTAAGCCAAGCCTGCCCCTCCCACCCCTATGCACCTTGCGGATCCACCCAGGCTAATATGCCAGATCCCATTGAAGCAGCACAACAAGCCTGGCAGTGTGCAAGTAGCCCAGACAGGGGCCACACCACTGCACAGTGAGTCCTGCCCCTGGGAGAGGGGAAGATAAGGTACACACCAGTCTGACTGTGGCCCCAACCGTGGGCTGAGGCAGACATCGGGTCTGACTGTGGCCCTGCCCACCAACACAAGTTACTCCAGAGAGCACAGGGGAAGTGCCCTGCAGTTTGGAGCCACTGCAGAGACTACGCTAAATGACAAAACAGAAGAATTCTCCTCAAAAGAAAACTCCAGGAAGTAGCGACAGCTAACGAATTATCAAAAACGATTTAAGCAATATAATGGAACAAGAATGTAGAATAATAGTCATAAAATTAATTGCTGGGCTTCAAAAAAACATAGAGGACAGCAGAGAATATTGCTACAGAGATCAAGGGACTAAGAAATAGTCATGAGGAGCTAAAAAATGCTATAAATGAGGTGCAAAATAAAATGGAGGCAGCCATAGCATGGATTGAAGAGGCAGAGGAGAGAATAGGTGAATTAGAAGATAAAATTATGGAAAAAGAGGAATCTGAGAAAAAGATTAAAAAATCCAGGAGTATGAGGGGAGAATTAGAGAACTAAATGATGCAATCAAACGGAACAACATCCGTATCATAAGAATTCCAGAAGAAGAGAGAGAAAGTGGCTGAAGGTGTGCTTGAACAAATCATAGCTGAGAAGTTCCGTGATCTGGGGAAGGAAAAAGGCATTGAAATCCAAGAGGCACAGAGAACTCCCTTCAGACGTAACTTGAATCGATCTTCTGTACTACATACCATTGTGAAACTGGCAAAATACAAGGATAAAGAGAAAATGGTGAAAACATCTAGGGATAAACAGGCTCTAACTTACAAAGGGAGACCCATAAGACTAGTGGCAGACCTATCTACTGAAATTTGGCAGGTCAGAAAGGAATGGAGGGAAATCTTTAATGTGATGAACAGAAAAAATATGCAGCCCAGAATCCTTTATCCAGCAAGTCTGTCATTCAGAATAGAAGGAGAGATAAAGGTTTTCCCAAACCAACAAAAACTGAAGGAATTCATCACCACTAAACCAGCCCTATAAGAGATCCTAAGGGAGATTCTGTGAGTGAAATGTTGCAAGGACCACAAAGTACCAGAGATATCACTATAAGTATGAAACCTACAGTCATGAAAATGACTCTAAACTGTTATCTTTCAATAATAACACTGAATGTAAATTGACTAAATGCTCCAACCAAAAGACATAGGGTATCAGAATGTATAAAAAACAAGACCCACTGATGTCCACTCTCACCGTTATTCAACATAGTATTAGAAAGCTTAGCTTCTGCAATCACACAACACAAAGAAATAAAAGGTATTCAAATCAGCCGGGAGGAGGTCAAACTTTCACTCTTCACAGATGACATGATACTCTATATGGAAAACCCAAAAGATTCCACCAAAAAACTGCTAGAACTGATTCATGAGTTCAGCAAAGTTGCAGGATATAAAATCAATGCACAGAAATCGGTTGCCTTCCTATACATCAACAATGAAGCAACAGAAAGAGAAATCAAGGAATCGATCCCGTTTACAATTGCACCAAAAATCATAATATACCCAGGAATAATCTAACCAAAGAGGTGAAAAATCTATACACTGAAAACTATAGAAAGCTTATGAAAGAAACTGAAGAAGACACAAAGAAATGGGAAAAGATTCCATGCTCCTGGATAGGAAGAACAAATATTGTTAAAATGTTGATACTACCCAAAGCAATCTACATATTCAATGTGATCCCTATCAAAGTAACACCAGCATTCTTCACAGAGCTAGAACAAATAATCCTAAAATTTGTAGGGAACCAGGAAAGACCCCGAATAGCGAAAGCAATCTTGAAAAAGGAAACAAAGCAGGAGGCATCACAATCCCAGACTTCAAGCTACACTACAAAGCTTTAATCATCAAGACAGTATGGTACAGCACAAGAACAGACACTCAGATCAATGGAACAGAATAGAGAACCCAGAAATGGACCCACAAATGTATGGCCAACTAATCTCTGATAAAGCAGGAAAGAATATCCAATGGAATAAAGACAGTGTCTTCAGCAAGTGGTGCTCGGAAAACTGGACAGCGACATGCAGAAGAAGGAACCTGGACCACTTTCTTACACCATACACAAAAATAAACTCAAAGTGGATGAAAGACCTCATTGTAACACAGGACGCCATCAAAATCCTCGAGGAGAAAGCAGGCAAAAACCTCTTTGATCTTGCCCGCAGCAATTTCTTACTCAATATGTCTCCAGAGGCAAGGGAAACAAAAGCAAAAATGAACTACTGGGACCTCATCAAAATAGAAAGTTTCTGCACAGCAAAGGAAACAATCAGCAAAACTAAAAGGCAACCGACAGAATGGGAGAAGATATTTGCAAATGACATATCAGATAAAGGGTTAGTATCCAAAATCTATAAAAAATTTATCAAACTCAACACCCAAAAAACAAATAATCCAGTGAAGAAATGGGCAAAAGGCATGAATAGACACTTCTCCAAAGAAGACATCCAGATGGCCAACCGACACATGAAAAAATGCTCAACATCACTCATCATCAGGGAAATACAAATCAAAACCACAATGAGATACCACCTTACACCTGTCAGAAGGGCTAACATTAACAACTCAGGCAACAACAGATGTTGGCGAGGATGTGGAGAAAGAGGATCTCTTTTGCATTGTTGGTGGCAATGCAAGCTGGTGCAGCCCCTCTGGAAAACAGTATGGAGGTTTCTTAAAAAACTAAAAATAGAACTACCCTATGACCCAGCCATTGCACTACTAGGCATTTTTCCAAGTGATAGAGGTATGCTGTTTTGAAGGGACACACACACACCCATGTTTATAGCAGCACTGTCAACAATAGCCAAAGTATGGAAAGAGCCCAAATGTCCATCGATGGATGAATGGATAAAGAAATGTGGTATATATATACAATGGAGTATTACTCAGCAATCAAAAAGAATGAAATCTTGCCATTTGCAACTACGTGGATAGAACTGGAGGGTATTATGCTAAATGAAATTAGTCAGAGAAAGACAAATATCACATGACTTCACTCATACGAGGACTTTAAGAGAAAAAAACAGATGAACATAAGGGAAGGGAAACAAAAATAATACAAAAACAGGGAGGGGGACAAAACAAAAGAGACTCATAAATATGGAGAACTGAGCGTTGCTGCAGGGGTTGTGGGAGGGGGAATGGGCTAAATGGGTAAGGGGCATCAAGGAATCTACTGAAATCATTGCTTCACTAGATACTAACTAATTTGGATGTAAATTTTAAAAAATAAAAAATAAAGTTAAATCAAAAAAAAAAAAAAACCAGACCCATCTATTAGCTGTCTACAGGAGACTCATTTTAGACCTGAGGACACCTTCAGATTGAGAGTGAGGGGATGGAGAACTATCTATCATGCTACTGGAAGTCAAAAGAAAGCTGGAGTAGCCATACTTATATCAGACAAACTAGACTTTAAATTAAAGGCTGTAACAAGACATGAAGAAGGGCATTATATAATAATTACAGGGTCTATCCATCAGGAAGAGCTAACAATTATAAATGTGTATGTGCTGAAAACGGGAGCTCCCAAATATATAAAACAATCACATACATAAGCAACTTTATTGATAAGAATGTGGTAATTGCAGGGGACTTTAATACTCCACTTAATACAATGGATAGACCATCTAGACACACGGTCAATAAAACAAGGGCCCTGAATGATACATTGGATCAGATGGACTTGACAGATATATTTAGAACTCTGCATCCCAAAGCAACAGAATATACTTTCTTCTCGAGTGCACATGGACATTCTCCAAGATATATCACATACTGGGTGACAAAACAGCCCTTAATAAGTATAAAAGAATTGCGATCATACCATACACACTTTCAGACCACAATGCTATGAAACTCGAAATCAACCACAGGAAAAAAGTCTGGAAAACCTCCAAAAGCATGAGGTTAAAGAACACCCTACTAAAGAAAGAATGGGTCAACCAGGCAATTAGAGAAGAAATTTCAAAATATATGGAAACAAATGAAAATGAAAATACAACAATCCAAATGCTTTGGGATGCAGTGAAGGTCCTGAGAGGAAAATACATTGCAATCCGGGCCTATCTCAAGAAACAAGAAAAATCCCAAATACAAAATTTAACAGCACACCTAAAGGAAATAGAAGCAGAACAGCAAAGACACCCCAAACCAAGCAGAAGAAGAGAAATAAAAGATCAGAGCAGAAATAAACAATATAGAATCTAAAAAAAAAAAAAAAACTGTAGAGCAGATCAATGAGACAAAGTGTTGGTTTTTTGAAAAAAATAAACAAAATTGATAAACCTCTAGCCAGGCTCCTCAAAAAGAAAAGGGAGATGACCCAAATAGATAAAATAATGAATGAAAATGGAATTATTACAACCAATCCCTCAGAAATACAAGCAATTATCAGGGAATACTATGAAAAATTATATTCCAACAAACTCAACAACCTGGAAGAAACAGACAAATTCCTAAGTACCCACCCACTTCCAAAACCCAAACAGGAAGAAATAGAAAACTTGAATAGACCCATAACCAGTGAAGAAATGGAATCAGTTACCAAAAATCTCCCAACAAATAAGAGTCCAGGACCAGATGGCTTCCCTGGGGAATTCTATCAGACATTTAAAGCAGAGATAATACCTATCCTTCTCAAGCTGTTCCAAAAAATAGAAAGGGAAGGAAAACTTCCAGATTCATTCTATGAAGCCAGTGTTACTTTGATTCCCATACCAGACAGAGACCCAGCAAAAAAAGAGAACTACAGGCCAACATCCCTGATGAATATGGATGCAAAAATTCTCAATAAGATACTAGCAAATCAAATTCAACAGAATATAAAAAGAATTATTCACCATGATCAAGTGGGATTCATTCGTGGGTTGCAGGACTGGTTCAACATATGCAAATCAATCAATGTGATACATCACATTAATAAAAGAAAAGAAAAGAACCATATGATCCTGTCAATCGATGCAAAAAAAGCATTTGACAAAATTCAGCATCCTTTCTTAATAAAAACCCTGGAGAAAGCCAGGATAGAAGGAACATACTTCAACATAAAAGCCATTTATGAAAAGCCCACAGCTAATATCATCCTCAATGGGGAAAAACTGAGAGCTTTCCCCCTGAGATCAGGAATATGACAGGGATGTCCACTCTCATAGCTGTTGTTTCACAGAGTGTTGGAAGTTCTAGTATTAGCAATCAAACAACAAAAGGAAATCAAAGGCCTCGAAATTGGCAAAGATGAAGTCAAGCTTTCACTTTTTGCAGATGACATGATATTATACATGGAAAACCCGACAGACTCCACCAAAAATCTGCTAGAACTGATACATGAATTCAGCAAAGTCTCAGGATACAAAATTAATGTACAGAAATCAGTTGCATTCTTACACACTAATAATGAAGCAACAGAAAGACAAATAAAGAAACTGATCCCATTCACAATTGCACCAAGAAGCATAAAATACCTAGGAATAAATCTAACCAAAGATGTAAAAGATCTGTATGCTGAAAACTATAGAAAACTTATGAAGGAAATTGAAGAAGACAGAAAGAAATGGAAAAAAAAATTCTGTGCTCATAGATTGGAAGAATAAATATTGTTAAAATGTCAATACTACCCAAAGCTATGTACACATTCAATACAATCCCAATCAAAATTGCACCAGCATTCTTCTCGAAGCTAGAATAAGCAATCCTAAAATTTGTATGGAACCACAAAATACCCTGAATAGCCAAAGTAATATTGAAGAAGAAGACCAAAGCAGGAGGCATCACAATCCCAGACTTTAGCCTCTACTACAAAGCTGTAATCATCAAAACAGCATGGTACTGGCACAAAAACAGACACATAGACCAATGGAATAGAATAGAGACTCCAGAACTGGACCCACAAAAGTATGGCTAACTAATCTTTGACAAATCAGGAAAGAATATCCAATGAAAAAAAGACAGTCTCTTTAACAAATGGTGCTGGGAGAACTAGACAGCAACATGCAGAAGAATGAAACTAGACCACTGTCTTACACCATTCACAAAAATAAACTCAAAATGGGTGAAGGACCTGAATGTGAGACAGGAAATATCAAAACCCTAGAGGAGAAAGCAAGAAAAAAACTTCTCTGACCTCAGCCGCAGCGATTCCTTACTCGACACATCTCCAAAGGCAAGGGAATTAAAAGCAAAAATGAACTGTTGGGACCTCATGAAGACAAAAAGCTTCTGCACTGAAAAGGAAACAATCAACAAAACTAAAAGGCAAGTGACAGAATGGGAAAAGATATTTGCAAATGACATATCGGACAAACAGCTAGTATCCAAAATCTATAAAGAACTCACCAAACTCCACACCTGAAAAACAAATAATCCAGTGAAGAAACAGGCAGAAAACATGAATAGACACTTGTCTTTTTTTTTTTAATTTTTTTTTCAACATTTATTTATTTTTTGGGACAGAGAGAGACAGAGCATGAACGGGGGAGGGGCAGAGAGAGAGGGAGACACAGAATCGGAAACAGGCTCCAGGCTCTGAGCCATCAGCCCAGAGCCCGACGCAGGGCTCGAACTCACGGACCGCGAGATCGTGACCTGGCTGAAGTCGGACGCTTAACCGACTGTGCCACCCAGGCGCCCCGAATAGACACTTTTCTAAAGAAGGCATCCAGATGGCCAACAGACACATGAAAAGATGCTCAATGTCACTCCTCATCAGGGAAATGCAAATCAAAACCACAGTCAGATACCACCTCATACCAGTCAGAGTGGCTAAAATGAACAAATCAGGAGACTATAGATCCTGGAAAGGATGTGGAGAAATGGGAACCCTCTTGCACTGTTGGTGGGAATGCAAACTGGTGCAGCACTCTGGAAAACAGTGTGGAGGTTCCTCAAAAAATTAAAAATAGATCTACCCTATGACCCAGCAATAGCACTGCTAGGAATTTATCCAAGGGATACAGGAGTGATGATGCATAGTGGCACTTGTACCCCAATGTTTATAGCAGCACTTTCAACAATAGGCAAATTGTGGAAAGAGTCTAAATGTCCATCAACTGATGAATGGATAAAGAAATTGTGGGTTATATACACAATGGACTACTACTTGGCGTGAGAAAGAATGAAATATGGCCTTTTGTAGCAATGTGGATGGAACTGGAGAGTGTTATGCTAAGTGAAATAAGTCATATAGAGAAAGACAGATACCATGTTTTCACTCTTATGTGGATCCTGAGAAACTTAACAGAAGACCAAGGGGGAGGGGAAGGAAAAAAAAAGCTAGAGAGGGAGAGAGCCAAACCATAAGAGACTCCTAAAAACTGAGAATAAACTGAGGGTTGATGGGGGGTGGGAAGGAGAGAAGGGGGGGTGATGGGCATTGAGGAGGGCACCTTTTGGGATGAGCACTGGGTGTTGTATGGAAACCAATTTGACAATAAATTTCATATTTAAAAAAAACATGCTTTTATTTTTCTTTACTTCTCTACTTACTATCATCCATCATAAAACAGTGTTTTAACCATGTGGGATTAAATTTTCAACCATTCTATTTCATAGCTTGGATTTGAACCCATTACTGCCTAAGCCAAGTAGGCACGCTCTGAGCATTTTATTTTTTTCAAAAATATTGACTTGTATTCAGTTCTTTTACTTGTATTCAGTTTTAAAAGTAGCACTTAATAGCACTTGATTATTTAGATTGATTATTATTTAAGATAATTTAATTTTGATATTCACAACATGGTTTGGGCTTAGTTTACTTATTATTGTATTTTTAACTTAGATTCATCTCCCACTTGACTAAGATATGGCTTCAAACAAAAACTTTTACATGTGTAGTAGTTTTTGGAGATCTCTACATAGCCAATAATGTCATTCTTATAAACAGCAACTTATCTAATGCAAAATTATTAAATCATGAACATATTCTTTTCAAACCCTGTAAAAAATGGTATTTAGAGAAAGGAGCTAGAATTGTGAGTAGGGGACCAGACTTTGCCACAGATGCAGGTGCCAGTGCCCACTCTTAACAATGTTCCCTGTGGTAGGCAGGATAATGGGCCCCCAAAAGACGTCTTAATGCCTGGAACCTATGAATGTGTTACCTTATAAGGCAAAAGAGACTTTGCGAAAGTGATTAAGTTACAGATCTTGAGATGCAGAGATTGTCCTGGATTATCCATGTGGGCCGAACATTATTACAAAAATGTTTATAAGTGAAAGAGAGAGGCAAGGACCAAAGAATGTGGGTGGCCTCTAGACGTTGGAAAAGGCAAGGAAATGGATTCTTCTCTGGCGCTTCCAGAGAGAATATAACCGCGACAACCCATTTTAGAACTCTTTCCTTCTGAACTGTAAAATAATACATTTATATTGTTTTAAGCTGATAATTTTGTGGTAGTTTGTTAAAGCAGAAATAGAAAACAAATACACACTCCCTGCTGATACCCTTACCGTGGGATACCATTTAAGTCCATAACAAATTGAGGATGCTTGGCTGAAATAGAAATTTTTTCCTTCTGCATACATAAGGGCTCTCACTCCTTATCAGGGTAGGATTCAGCTACTATTCCATCACTCTTTAACGTTTAAATGCTATTTCCACAGGGTAACCCCAATCCCATGATAATCCTCAGAGTCCACAGAGGGCTTTTTCATTTGCAATTAGTTAGATCTACTTGTTTCCACATTACACGACGGCACTAACCCTTGAATACTACAGATATTACAGCCAAATACCGTAAGTCTCGTTTGCTTCCCATCTAAGCTCTATCGACAACCTGATACCTATGTAACATCCAGGATATGCAAATAATCCTCAGTTTATCATCGAGACTTACACACTCCTCCAGTTCTCCAGAAGTAATGTGGCTAAGGTAAAGACTCCTGCCCCAGTTTCAGATCAACAGTGCCTGTCTTAGACCCTGGCATTCTTCAAGTCACGATCATGGTTTGTGAGTCCGAGCCCTGTGTTGGGCTCTGTGTTGACATCTGTGGAGCCTGCTTGGGATTCTCTGTCTCCCTCTCTCTCTGCCCCTCCCCACTCACTCTTTATCTCTCTTTTTCTCAAAATAAACAAACATTTAAAAAAGTAATAGTTCACAATTACTTAATGTTCTTAAAGGATACAAATTTTCTGTAAGGTTTTCTTCTGATATACCTGTCCATTATTTAATGTTTATGATCAAGTATTTTAAGACAAATATTTATAATTATCAAAGAAAGTATGTGCTAAGATATCCATATTGGCCAAACTGCATCATGGTATATATCAACTCTTCAGAACAGTCACTGTGACTCTGATGCAGGTTCCACATTATACTTCTTTATGACCTATCACCTCCGTCTCAGTCAAAATACTCTGAGGAACTTAAAATCTCCCTGAGTGATGAAGTCACATATCAAAATAATATCACAATTGGAAATGGAAACACACTTGAATCATTTGGGCCAAAGGCTAGGCAGGAGCTAGACATGAGGAGAAATTTTGTATGAATCAACACCTAAATTAAGTATGGAATGTTTAAAATAACTCTAGGTGAAGCAATTAGTTATGGCCCAATAACTATTTAGTTAATAATTATTAGCTGGATAAGAGTTCTTAAAGCTCCTCTTGTTTTATAACAGGACTTGATGTTGAGTTCTGATGCTTCATCTTACAAGAGAAGAAAACATGCAATTAAATATGCAATTAAAATTTCTTTCAATAATGCAAATGAAATTTAATGTGTTCATAATTTTTCCACCACACAGTAGTTCTCTTCCAATGTTTTTCATTTTTCAAGCTCAGCATAATAAAGAACATGAGTGAGAAAATTTAGGCTTTATTTGATTGTAAAGTTTTGTTGACCAGTTGGAATTTTATAAAGTATTTTTTACTTGGAAAAATGGCACCACAGTATATTTTCAAATTTATATCACACAAAGCAAACTATCATCTTCTATTTTTTAAAGCAGGGAGAGACATAGCAAAGGGAATGTGGACATAATATGAACATTAAAAATATCAGTGTATGCCTTATAATAGTATGCTTCTAGGCCTACTTCTGCTACACAGTATTTCTCTAGTGCTAACCATGGGCCATGCCATTTAATCCGCACAATAACTGTATGGGACAGCTACCACTTCTGTCCTCATTCAGATGTGAAGATAATAAAACACAGAGAGATTAAGTCATTTGCTTGAGGTCTGCCAACTGGTGGAGCCAGACTTTAGGCTATCATTTCTTTCCAAGAACTTACACCATTGAATGACTCTGTGGCTTTAGCCTAGGACAAACCACAGACCGATGGGATATCCCTGAGACTGATTGATCCCTTACCCCTCTGACTAGTCCTGCTTTCATGGGCACCAACAGGTGCAGCCTCTGGGTTTTCTGAACACCTAAAGTAATCCTTCCAGATTTAGACTATTTTCTGGAAGATTTATTGAAATAGCAGAACTTTATGTTGCTTATTAAAGCACTTTACACATGTGAGAAAACTCAGTGGAAAAAAAAGACTCAGTTGAAAAAAAGACAATTTCTCAGTTTATATGGCTCCCCTAGACCACAACACTTTTTGATTTAAAGTTCAACATTTAAAAGCTGAATTGAGTTAATAATTTTACTTTGATAAGCAGAACACAAATTTATTTTGGGCAATGAATATGACATTACAGATTACCTCAAATGTTCATCCTCTACTTAAATGAATACCATCTCCAATTTGCTAAGTTTCTCACATAAACTCATTTTTCCTCTAAGTATAAGCATTAGTGATTTAACTGATTCTTAAAAATTGTGAGTCTTTTTCCAGATTATGGATAAATAGAGCCCTATTGTTCTAATAAATATCCTAGTTAGCTTAAAATCTTTGACCATACAATAATCAAAGTACCTCATGGTATTAAAAAAATTGCACTATGCCTACTTCATAGTCATAAATTTGAAACAAACATCTTACACATTTTGAAATTTTTAGTTCATGGGGAAGTTTATAAAATGGCCAGTTCCTTTTGTAAAACTCAGTTGAATATTTCAGTGCTATTTTGCATTATTAATTGACAAAAAAAATGAACCACCTCAAGAGAATTGAAAGATAATTTTTCCTTTATTTTCCCTTTTCTCTTTCACCAAAAGAATGCCACATATTGTTATCATGGCCCTAAATTATAAACATGATGAGGCCTATTAAAGGAACATATACTAAACATTTCAATTTCAGAAATCATAAGGGCAAAACAATGAGGATGTGTCCCTGGTTCATCAAATTAGGTGTCAGACATCTCATGCAGCACAGTGAGCAAATGACTATTTCTGAATTGTACATCAACCCAAGTCTCCCAAAAGCTCTTTCTTGTACCAGCTGCTAAATGATTAATAGTGTTGCATTGATAATTTTCATAAAAGACACTGCTGAATGAGAGAACACTGTGTCAGAGAACATCAGTTTGAGGTTCAGGGAAACAAAACACTTCTTCATAGTTCTAAAAGAAACAGAGTGAGCATTGAGTTATATAGACTCTATATCAGTTTCTCATAGTAAACGAGCCTGTGCCAATCTAATCTTCTTCATTATAATACATGTCAGGAAGTTTATTTTCAATAGTCTGCATATATTCATATATCCACCATATATCCACATATGGATATATGAATAATCTTGACTACGTAACTTAGACTGATGATTTTAGTGCAGATATTGAAATACATATATATTTTTCATTTTGAAATTTTACTACTTGCTTGCTTTATGGCTTTTAATGTATCAATCTTCCATCCTCCCTACCCTTAGCAAGGTTGTCTATTATAGTGGGAAAAACATGGACTTTTAAGACATGAAAAAAATGATTTAAAACAGAGCCCCACCACATATTAGCTGTGTGATCCTTTGCAATTAACTTATATCCTTCCGTAACTGAATGGTCAGCTTCATATGCCGAGAAATAACAAAAATCGCACCAATATCATTAGATTGAAAGAAAATAAAATTAAATCTATAGGTTTTGTCAACCAGTGGTATAAAGTAAAGTCATATATTTTGTAATGCTCAAATCCTAGCAGCTCAAGCCAGCATTTTCTCCACTTAAGTAAACTTGCATTCTCAAAATTTTATACCAAGAATCTTATGTTCGATAGATTTATTCATGCATTTGTCATTGTAATCCATAACAAAATACTAGCAAATTGGATCCAACAATGTACAAAAAGAATTATATACTGCAACAAACTGGGATTTATTCTATGTATGAAAGGCTGTCTCAACATTTAAAAATCAGTCAATGTGGGGTACAAGGCTGGTGCCAGTTGTTAGAGCATGGGCTCTTGATCTTGGGTCTTGAGTTCCAGCCCCACATTGAGTGTAGAGATTACTTACATATATACATACATACATACATACATACATATATACATACATACATACATACATATCAGTCAATGTAATCCACCACATCAGCAGCATAAAGAAAAAGTAAATCATATGATTATAACTGATAAAAGTATTTGACAAAATCCAACACCCGTTAGTGATAAAAACTTTCAGTAAACTAGGAATAGAGGGAAACTTCTCCAACTTGATAAAGACTATCTAGAAAAAACTTAGAGCAAACATCAAATTTAATAGTGAGAGAGTGGCCACATCACTTTAATATCACACTCAAAAGGGGTGCCTGGGTGGTAAGTTGGTTAAACATTTGACTCTTGATTTAGGCTCAGGTCATGATACTAGGGTCGTGGGATCAAGCCCCATGTGCTGCTGAGCATGCAGCCTGTTAAATTCTCTCTCTCCCTCTGCCCCTCTCCCCCAATCACGCACATGCTGTCTCTCTCACACACAAAAAAGGATGTTCTCTCTCACCACTCCTATTCAACATCACAGTACAAACCTTAGCTAGTGCTATAAAACAAGAAAAAGAATTTATATATTGGAAAGAAAGGCATAAAACTGTCTTTGTTCACAAATGATATTATTGTCTATATAGAAAACTTCAATGAATATGCAAAACAAAAACAAACAAACAAAAACAAAAGTAAAAACAAAAACAGAACTCCTGAAACTAATAAGCAACTATAGCTAGTCACAATGTAACTATACAATGTCAACAGGCAAATGTCAATTGATTTCCTATATACCAGCAAGGAACAATTTTCATTTGAAATTTAAAAAAAAAGTTTACAGGGGCGCCTGGGTGGCGCAGTCAGTTAAGCGTCCGACTTCAGCCAGGTCACGATCTCGCGGTCCATGAGTTCGAGCCCCGCGTCAGGCTCTGGGCTGATGGCTCAGAGCCTGGAGCCTGTTTCCGATTCTGTGTCTCCCTCTCTCTCTGCCCCTCCCCCGTTCATGCTCTGTCTCTCTCTGTCCCAAAAATAAATAAATGTTGAAAAAAAATTAAAAAAAATAAAAAAAGTTTACAATAGCACCCCCCAAAGTGAAATGCTTAGGTATTAATCTAACAAAATATATGTAACAAATTGTAAAAACACTGATTTAAAAATATCATAAAAAAACTGAATAAATTGATAGATATTTCATGTCCATGAATTGGAAGATTGAATACTATTAATATTGATTATTCCCAAATTGATTTATAGATTTATCATAAACCAATTAAAAGTCCAGCAGCTGTTCTATAGACATCAACAAGCTTATTCTAAGATGTATATACAGGGGAGGAGCCAAGATGGTGGAACAGCATGGAAGTTTTTTGTGTGTCTCACATCCATGAAATACAACCAGACCAACACTAAACCATCCTGCACACCTAGAAAATTGATCTGAGGATTAACACAAATATCTGCACAATCTGAACCACAGAATTCAGCAGGCACGTGGTGCATAGAGGTGAACTACAGGAGAGAGAAGCTGCAGAGGGGAGAGAGCCACTTTTGCATGTGGAGAGAGAATGGAGATGGGGTGGGGGTGAGTGGAGAATATGGGGAAAGCACCCCCCCACCAAAAGCAGCTGGAGAGAAAGTGGAAAAGTGGAAACAGCCGCAGGGACTTTACTAAAAGGGGAGAAAGGAGAAAGGAGAGAAGAGAGGGTTTAAATTCCATTAAGACTATAAACAGGGGGAGCTCAGAGTCTGAAACTCCAAAGTTTGATACCTGGTAGTTCTCTGTTGGGAAGGGAGAATCCCCAGGAACAGAGTGGGGTCCAGGGGTCTCCAGGCAACACGGGAGAGGTGGTTCCCCTGATGGGAGGACACCTGGTAGAGGCCATGTGGGTTCCCCAAAGGCAAGGCCCAGCAGAAAACAGCCACATTCGCTGGTGCTGGAACAAGTTCATTAAGGGTGAAGCCTGCTGTCAGATGTGTGTTGTGCTTTTGCATAATCCCTGAAACTCTGCTGTTACACTATCTCCCACAGTCTCTGGGCACTGGCAGCAGGACAGTCCCGCAAATGTTCCTGGGTGTTGTGGGCACCCGGCCATTGCTTGGTAAGACCCTCTTTCAGAGGGGCAGAATGGGTCAAAGCCGCAGTCACTCAGAAGTAAGGGGTCAAGAAAAACAGCCACATCTGAGACAAAACTCAGGAGGGAGGTGCTGCATGGGGTTTGGTCACAGTCTGTGTAAAAGCAGGGAGTGAATGGAAGCCGAAAGAAAAGTACGGGTGTGCGATTGCTGTTCGGGGAGAACAGAGTTCTGATACTAGAGACTAGGTTGTTGGGTGATGCTATTTTCAACACTCCAACACATACGCATACACATCTTCAAGCGCCACAACCATCCACCCCAGCTAGCTAAGCAGCGCCATCTAATGGAGAATAGACCCGTTACACTAAGCCCCGTGCAACTGGGCCAAGCTCGCTTTTCAGGAATACAACTCTCCACCTGCTTAGTTTATGGACTAATAAGCGCTTCATAGATTGAGTTCTAAAGGAAAACAAAGTAATTTCAGGTGTATTTCAGTCTGTTCAAAGGTCCATCTATTCAATTTTCTTTATTTTTTATTTTTTGTTTTATTTTTCTTGAATACAGAAAGAGAAAAAATTCATGTTTATTTTTAATTTTTATTAAAAATATTTTTCTGTATTTTTTCTACTATATTTTTTACTTTTGTGTAAATTTTTTCAAATTCTATTTTACTTCCATCATTTTCATTTTAGCCTACTTCAGTGTATTCGTTTTTTCAAATTTTCACATGATTTCCTTTTTCTTTTCTTTGCCCTTTTTTCTTTAATCTATCAAGCCCCTTTCAACACCCAGACCAAAACACACCTAAGTCTAGCATCATTTATTCGATTTTGTGTGTATGTGTTTTTAATTTTTTTAATTTTAATATTTTTTAAAATTTTAATGTTTTTTAATTTTAATGTTTTTACCTCATGAATTCCTTTTCTCTCTTCAAAATGACGAAACAAAGGAATTCACCCCAAAAGAAAGAGCATGAAGAAACGACAGCCAGGGACTTAACCAACAGAGATACAAGCAAGATGTCTGAACAAGAATTTAGAACCATGATAATAAGAATACTAGCTGCAGTCAAAAATAGATTAGAATCCCTTTCTGCAGAGATAAAAGAAGTAAAAG
Organism: Felis catus; assembly: GCF_018350175.1. Classification (NCBI taxonomy): domain Eukaryota; kingdom Metazoa; phylum Chordata; class Mammalia; order Carnivora; family Felidae; genus Felis; species Felis catus. The sequence continues at coordinate 86,349,673 of NC_058372.1, forward strand.
CTAGTCAGGATGAAATAAAAAATGCTATAACTGACCTGCAATCTCGAATGGATGCCATGGTGGCAAGGATGGATAAGGCAGGACAGAGAATCAGTGATAGAGAGGACAAACTTATGGAGAATAATGAAGCAGAATAAAAGAGGGAGATGAAGGCAAAAGAGTACGATTTAAGAATTAGAGAAATCAGTGACTCATTAAAAAGGAATAACATCAGAATCATAGGGGCCCCAGAAGAGGAAAAGAGAGAAATAGGGGTAGAAGGGTTATGTGAGAAAATCATACAGAAAACTTTCCTAACCTGGGGAAAGACACAGACATCAAAATCCAGGAAGCACAGAGGACCCCCATTAGATTCAACAAAACCAACCATCAACAAGGCACATCATAGTCAAATTCACAAAATACTCAAGCAAGGAGAGAATCATGAAAGCAGCAAGGGAAAAAAAGTTGCTAACCTACAAGGGAAGACAGATCAGGTTTGCAGCAGACCTATTCACAGAAACTTGGCAGGCCAGAAAGGAGGGGCAGGATATATTCAATGTGCTGAATCAGAAAAATATGCAGCCAAGAATTCTTTATCCAGCAAGGCTGTCATTCAAAATAGAAGGAGAGATAAAAAGTTTCCCAGACAAACAAAAATTAAAGGAGTTTGTGACCACTAAACCAGCCCTGCAAGAAACTTTAAGGGGGACTCTCTGAGGGGAGAAAAGATGAATAAATAAATAAACAAACAAACAAACAAAGGCCAAAAGCAACAAAAGATTAGAAAGGACCACAGACCACCACCAGAAACTCCAACTCTACAAACATCATAATGGCAATAAATTCCTATCTTTCAGTACTCACTCTAAACATCAGTGGACACAATGCTCCAATAAAAAGACATAGGGTAACAGAATGGATAAGAAAACAAGATCCATCTATATGCTGTTTACAAGAGACCCACTTTAGACCTAAAGACACCTTCAGATTGAAAGTAAGGGGTTGGAGAACCATCTATCATGCTAATGGTCAACAAAAGAAAGCTGGAGTAGCCATACTTATATGACACAATCTAGACTTTAAAATAAAGACTGTATCAAGAGATGCAGAAGGGCATTATATCATAATCAAGGGGTCTATACACCAAGAAGACCTAAGAATTGTAAACATGTATGCGCCAAATGTGAGAGCACCCAAATATATAAATCAATTAATCACAAACAAAAAGAAACTCATCCATAGTAATAACATAATAGTAGGAGAATTCAACACCCCACTCACAGCAATGGGCAGATCATCTAATCAAAAAATCAACAAGGAAACAACGGCTTTGAATGACACATTGGACCAGATGGACTTAACAGATATATTCACAAAATTTCATCCTAAAGCAGCAGAATGTACATTCCTCTCCAGTGCACATAGAACGTTCTCCAGAAAGACCACATACTGGGACACAAATCAGCCTTCAGCAAGTATAAAAAGATCGAGATCATACCATGCATATTTTCAGACAACAACACTATACTTGGAGACTGAAGAACATCCTACTAAAGAATGAATGGGCTGACCAAGAAGTTAAAGAGGAAATTAAAAATTATATGGAAACCAATGAAAATAGTAACACCACAACCAAAAACCTATAGGACTCTGCAAAGGCGGTCAGAAGAGGAAAGTATATAGCAATCCAGGCCTTCCTAAAGAAGGAAGAAAGATCTCAGATACACAACCTAACCTTACTCATTAAGGAGCTGGAAAATGAACAGCAAATAAAACCCCAAAGCAGCAGAAGACAGGAAATAATAAAGCTTAGAGCAGAAATTAATGCTATCAAAACCAAAAAAAAACCCAGTAGAACAGATCAATGAAACCAGAAGATGATTTTTTGAAAGGATTAACAAAATTGATAAACCACTAGCCATTTTGATCAAAAAGAAAAAGGGAAGGACCCAAATAAATAAAATCAAGAATGAAAGAGGAGAGATCACAACCAACACAGCAGAAATAAAAACAATAATAAGAGAATATTATGAACAATTATATGGCAATAAAATGGACAATCTGGAAGAAATGGACAAATTCCTAGAAACATATACACTACCAAATCTGAAACAGGAAGAAATAGAAAATTTGAACAGACCCATAACCAGTAAGGAAATCGAATTAGTAACAAAAAAATCTCCCAAAAACAAGAGTCCAGGGCCAGATGGCTTTCCAGGGGAATTCTACGAAACATTTAAGGAAGAGTTAACACCTATTCTCTTGAAGCTGTTCCAAAAAGTAGAAGTGGAAGGAAAACTTCCAAACTCTTTCTATGAAGCCAGCATTACCTTGATTCCAAAACCAGAGACCCCACTAAAAAGGAGAACTATAAACCAATTTCTCTGATGAACATGGATACAAAAACCCTCAACAAGATATTAGCCAACCGGATCCAACAATACACTAAAAAAATTATTCACCACGACCAAGTGGGATTTATGCCTGGGATGCAGGGCTGGTTCAATATCTGCAAGACAATCAATGTGATTCATCACATCAATAAAAGAAAGGAGAAGAACCATATGATCCTCTCAATAGATGGAGAGAAACATTTGACAAAATACAGCATCCTTTCTTGATTAAAACCCTCAAAGAAAGTAGGGGGGTGGGGTAATGGGTAAGGAGCATTAAGGAATCTACTCCTGAAATCATTGTTGCACTACATGCTAACTAATTTGGATGTAAATTTTAAAAATAAAATTAAAAAATGTATATTCAAAGAGAAAAAGGCTCTAGAATAGCCAACACAATACCAAAGAAAAAGAACAATATTGGAGGACTTGAATACTAGGTGACAGAATTTGCAAAAAGTCTATTATTTCATAGAAAAAGAATCATTTTCAAGAGTCAAATCTCACTTTCCTAACGAAAATACCTATCTTAGCATAAATAGAAGAACAGTATTCAGTGAAACCATGTTGTAAAGTGTTTCACTACAACAATAATTTAATCCCACTACTGGTGAAATTATGTTCTTTCTATTTGGCAATAAAAAGATTGCTTGCAATCTATGTGAGGGGTAAGAATTCAAACATAGAAAGTTAGGTGATAAAAAGTTGGGAAAGGAGTTATGAGGAGCTATGAGGTTATGATAAAAATGAGTTGGGTATCTTTAATACCTGGGTTATAAAACTTACATGAAATCTTAGCAGAAAGGCTTGATTTGGGGATTCCTGGTTGACACAGAAGATACAGATGGACTGTAAGAATGGATCCAAGTAATAAATATGTGTATTTGAGAATAATCTTCTGGGAAATTGTGTCTGAAATTCTGGACTCGTGACCAGAATCCATAACCTGAATTTGTAACTTTAGAGAATTTGATGGGCTTCTATGGACATGATTGATTCGGTTTACTGGGCAACATGCTACCTTGTCACGTGCCTTTTGTTCTCAGGAGCCAAGAATTAAAAATCACATCACTCAGGCTCACTGGCAGCTAGGATTTCACATATGAAATAGTTTCTGCCCGTTAGACATAACCTCAGGAGACTCGGAAGGTAGAAGTGAAGCCACTTCACAGTGGTACTGTCTGCTACCGTATTCTCCTAACAGGCAGTATTACAGAAACAGAGGGAAGAAAGGAAGCTCTGGCAGCCGATTTTGGCATTTCAGAGTCTAGTCATCACTCTCATAGGTGTTGAGACAAAACTGGGGCAACAGAAGTGCCTGCGGACATAGGAAGTTTCTGGTCCTAGGACAGCATACTTTGTGGCATGTGTTTAAATTCAGTATTTCCAGTTGTGCCCAACTTCTCAGCCCTTTCAAAAATTTTCCTTATATTCGATATGTTTCTGTGTAAAAATCCAGAGTAGCTGTAGTTTCTAAATGAAATCTTGACTTACTTTTTAAATTTTAAATATTTTAAGGTCATTTGAGTTGCTTATATTTATGATGTTGATGTAAAATATATGTAAATTTGTATTTAAAACAATATTTAAAGACAAAGAAGATATAATTTACTAAATCCATATGTTTAGGCTTTTAGGTACACATTTAAAAATTTATGAATCCCTTTCATTTGAGTTATAGCTCTGTCTTATTCTGTATTTAAAGTGTTTAAGTTAGATATTTTAGATTTAAGATTTTAGTATGAAATAGCTAAAAGTAATCATTAATCAACTATTCAAATTGTATTAAAATTTAGGGAATTTAGTCTGGTAAATCCATAAGCTAACTGAAACTTAATAGAAGAAAAATAAAATGAGTATTTTAATTTAAACAAAATATGAATAGATTTGTTTTAAAAATAAGATTTGTAAATTAAGCTTAAAAAGTTGGTTTTAAATTCAATTTATTGAAGTTATACATTTTAACACAAATCAATGTCAGTACCTTTTTTATACACCAAAGTTTTGCCCTCCCAATACTAGGCACTAAAAACCAAAGTGACAGCCTATAACTTTGGACTTCATCTTTTTTCTTACTCCAACAATGTAATTCGTTTCCACTGTGCAAATATCTGCTATTTAAGTAGTCTCCATGTATGGTAAATACCTGCCAGCAAATTCCTAGAGCTTTAATAGGTTTTGTGCTCAAGTGTGTCTTAATTTTACTGTATTATTTTGTTAGGAGATTTCATGAAACCATGAGGTACAAGTAAAAGAGCGAATAAAAAGGAGACTCATGACAGCATATAATTAGTAGTTACAATGAGGACACCCATTATAGGGAAGACAACTGTAGACATACAAAATAGGAGCAGAGAAGGAGTGGACTCAAGAAAGCAAAAGGTGAGGCTGAAAAGTAATAGAGCATTCAGGAAACTGCGCTCGGCAATGCCCACAAGTCCAACTCAATTTGTATGTCTGGCTTATCCCAGCATCAGCTGGGATATACCACCCATACCAAAATTGTAGCCTAACTCCTCAGACTTCTACAAAATCTAATATTATAGCAGTGCTAAGAAAGAAACAACAACAGATAAATAATTCAGTATAGGGCATGTAAGGCTTTAAGTCCAAACTAAATGCAAGAGAGCATGGTAAAACCAAGCTTGAGAAAGGGAAGAATGTGTAGAAAAAATTGCCCCTCTCAGGTGTGCCAATGCAGAAGATTAGAAAAGACAGGAAGACTGAAACCAACATTGTGGAAGCCAAACTGGAGATGGTATTGGCTCAGAAGAGATGACTTTCTGACTGTCAGATTTTGCATCTTTAAAATGTTTAGAGAAAGAGTGGGAACTTAGCATGTGTTTAACACTTAATTTCTAATTTTGAAAATTATACAATGAGAGACATAACATTTCCATCCAAGATAGATAAGAAATGACCTAGAGCTTAGATTAGATTATCCAGAACTTGAGCCAGACTGTCACTGATTTTATGACAATCAAGCCCAAAGTCAGCAATCCCACTGACTTTAGATGACACTGTTCTGATATGCAAGTACGATGTGGTGAGTGTCCGAAGTGCTGTTACTAAAATCCTTCTCACTGAGGCACATGCCTTTGCTTAAAAGCAGAACTTAAGGAACCACTAAGGGAGAAGGTGAGGCTTAGCTGAAACGAGGATGTAGATGAGAGAGCTAAGGCAGGCTTGGGGTGACAAGGAAAAGGTGGAGAAACTGGAAAAGAACAGAGGAGGAAAAGACCAAAAGCAGTAACAGGAATTAGGCGACAAAAAGAAAGCACCTAACTCCTAGGAATTCACAAAAATATTGATAAAGACATTGTGATATTCAAAGGTGGATAAAGTAGATTCTGAGAATTAGGGCGAAACTGCCAATAAGGCAGCCCACAGGATTTGGGGAAATCATTTATGAGTGGACATCCTTGAGGAGGACTTCAGATAGCAGATTCAGGGTTATATTTTAATAGTAAACCACAAATAAAGTCACTTTTTGTGGTCACAATTATTTCTCCCCCACCCAATAAAATATCATGATGAGTGTCTTAATAATGTCTGTGTGTTGATACCACTCCTAAACAGGATTAGGAATCGCCTACAGAATACACAAATGAAATGTGTTCCTCCTGCAGTCTATATTTCAAATTAAACAGTGAAGTGTTGTTATAGATAGAGATGTTGCTATAGAAATGTACAGTTGAAAAATGTGCTTCTTGACAGTAATGAAATTATCTGCTTTTTATTTAAATGTGCTCTGATATAAAGGTAATAAGGCAGGTTTCAAATAATTCTTTTAAACATTTCATCAGTTCCTTTTCAGCAATGACACACCTTTGGAGTTATTAAAACTTTAGCTTTACTTGTCAAACCCAGACAGGTATTGCAGCCCCTTAAAATAGAACTGAAGCATCATGTAAAGACACTAATGCCATCAGAAATCTGGTGTTTGAAAGTGAACCTGTCATGAATTCTAAGTGTGGCTCAAATAAAATCATTCTCTGCCTGTTGTCAAACCAGGGCTCAGATAGTAAAAATACCTGTGTTCAATGAGGCTTTGTGTTTTGTCAGTCATTTATCTTCACACTGAAAATACACTGTCAATCCATAAGTAAACTTCTACTAAAAGGAATTACAAACCTCCAGGGAGAAATTCCCTCTTCCCTAACCAAAAAGTCTCCACAGAGACCAAAGAGATTGTTTTCCTTTCCTCTTTTAACTAATGGAAACTGCAGTACCCAGAAATTCTCTTCAGTGTGAGTAAATATCAAATAGATTTATTTTTCTACAGTTAGTTTTTAAAGGGTGTGTTTATAACTTATGTGTAACATTTAATAATTAGGGAGAAAAAGCAGAATAAACTTCCATTTATTGGGAATTCAAATAACCAAAAACCTCAAGTACCTGGTGTTTGAGATCATTTTAATGGCCTGAGTAAAGTTAACCTGTCATTTCCAGAATTAAAAAAAAAAAAAGAATCATAAATAAGTTCCAAGACTGGGATTTGTCTGCATATTTATTGACAGAATAGTAAAAGATCATTAAAGACAACTGCTGTTGATACCACTGGTGGCAAACAAGGGACACAGAGGCCACCAAGGAATAGAAAACTACGCAATGAGGGTGAGGGAAAAGAGATGTAAATTTATGCTTTGGTATATTTTATTATTTGAGGCAGTGTAACTAGAACAGTAAGAGAAGAAACTAGCTCAGGGGAGGGACATATAAATAATTGTAAATCTAATCAGAGCTTTGAAGGAGTATAAGGGAGTAAAGGCAAGTCCAGGAGGGGTTGTGGGTGATGGAATTGTCATTCCATGGCTCTCAGGAAATTGTGTTGGGCACGTTGATCTCATACATGGAGAGTAGCTGGCACGTGGTAGGTGCTCAGTACTTTGAGTAAATGAATTCTGAACCTTCTATGAAGATAACATTGGATGCCTGCAGTTAAATATCCTGTTAATCTAACCTTAGCATTTATCAGTGTTTCATTTATAATAGTCACTACTATGCTGTACCGATAATCGTTTTTTATTTCCCTAATGCCTTTCATATTTATTAATTGGAATTCTATAAAAATGTTTAATGTTTCTCCCCATTCATTCATTCATCCATTTATGTAAGTATACACTCAAAGTTATTTATTATATTGTTTGGCTTTTAATTCAATACTATTGTTATTTATTTTACTGCTCAAATTGTGCAGTTTTGGCTCCTGGGAGCTCTTTCACTGCATGGCTTCAGTATACTTTGACATGACCTCATCTTTGTTTTCTTCTATTTTGTTTTTTTTTTACTCTGAGCACTTTCTACCTTTCTGACACTACAAAACACCCCAGGTTCATCTTTGTTTCCCTGGCCCAAATCTAGAATCAGCCATTCCTACAAGAAGCCTTTGTGCATTTATTAAACAATTAATATTTAGAAACCAAAATCTGGGTACTAGTTGTGCTTGCTGCTACTGGGATTTCATGCTCCTCTCAGAGAATAAAGTAGGACATTTAAGTACATATCTTCATACACGCACATACACGTATCTATAATTTAAGGTTGCCAAATAAAAGATAAGATTCCCAATTAAATTTAAATTTCAGATAAATGTTTTTAGTATAAGTGTGTTTCAAATATTGCATGGGGTATACTTATGCTAAAAAAAAATTATTTCTTGTTTATCTGAAATTCAGATTTAATTGGATATCCTGAATTTTCAGTTGCTAAATCTAACAACCCTAGCTTTATTTCTGTATCTTTCTGAATATATATGAGAACAAGCATGAGTTCTTATTGTTATGACCACATGGTTCATTCTAACCCCCCTCTAATTTTTTTTATGTTTATTTATTTATTTTGAGAGAGGTGGGGAGAGGGCCAGTGGGAGGAGGCACAGAATCCCAATCAAGCTCCACACTTTCAGTGCAGGGCCTGACACAGGGTTTGATCTCATGAACTGCTAGATCATGGCCTGAGCTGAAACCAAGAGGCGTTCGTTTAACCGACTGAGCTACCCAGACATGCCACCGCCCTCTAATTCTTGACTTCTTTCGATCACAGTGAGATACCTGGATTTTGGTATATTTGCTTATTTGTTCAATCCTAGTTTACATGTAAAGTAGTTTAAGAATAGTGAAACCACACCCTTGTGAGAAACAAATTTATTAAACTATAATTTTTATGCACAGTTTACACTTTTAGCTGTACAGTATCTAGATGAAGCCAAACATTTTAGGTGAGTTCTTTTCTTCTGCCACTGCCTTTAGTGAGGTTATGTCACGCATTTGTAATATACTTAGGATGTTTTTGTCCTGGTCTTCATTTCATTCTGGGATCCTTAAATTTTATTTTTTTATTTGCATATAATATAAGGTATGCTTTGCAGTTTATAGTTCTAAGGGTATTGGTGACCGATTAGAATCATGTAACCACCATCACAGTACCATATACAACAGTTATAACTCTAATAATTCTCTTGTGCAAGTTTTATAGCCAATCTTTATTTTCATTCCAACCTCTGGCAATCACTGACCTATTTTCTATGCCTATGCTTTTACCAGAATGTCATATAAATAAAAGGCTAGTGTGTAGCATTTTGAATCTGGTTTCTTTCATTTAGAAAAGTGCTTGTAAGATTTATTCATGCTGTTTCAAGAATCAGTGTTTCATTCCTTTTTTTATTATTAAGTAATATGCTATCATGTGGATATACTGTTGTTTATCCAGTCACATGTTGAAAGCCATCTGGATTGTTTACAACTTTTAGAGATTACAAATATTCACACACAGATTTTTATGTAAACATAGGTATTCAGTTCTCTTGGTAAATACCTATGTTTGAGAATGCGAGGTCCTATGATAACTGTGTTTTCAATTTTATAGGAAACCGACAGACTATTTTCAAGGTGGTGGTATCATTTTGTATTCCCACCAGCAATGAATTAGAGTTCTTACTGCTCTGCGCTCTGGTCATTGCTCGGTATTGTTAACCTTTTTTATTTTAGCCATTTAATAGATTTGAACTGATACCATATTGTGGTTTTAATTTGCATTTCCCTAAAAATCATGTTGTTAAGCATCTTCCTATATATTAATTTATAATTTATAGAACTACTTTGGTGAAGTATCTGTTCAGATTTATTGCCCATTTTTAATTTAATTTTTTTCTTATCAGATTTTACACTCTTTTTGTATTCTGGAAAGAACTACTTTATTGGATATATGATTTGCAAATATTTTCTCTCAATCTGTGGTTTCTCTTTTCATTTTATTAGCATTGTCTTGTACAGGATAAAATTTTAATTTTAATAAAGTACAAAACTTACCATTTTTTCTATTATGAATCATGCTTATTGTGTCATACCTAAAAACTCATTGTCAAACCCCAGTGGGCTCAGACTTACTCCTTTGTACTCTTCTAGATGTTCTATAGCCTTGCATTTTATATTTAGGACTATGATTCATTTTTAGCTAATTTTTGTATAAAGTTTGAGGTGTGTGTTGAGGTTGTTTTTGTTTTGTTTTGCAAAGGATTGTCTAAACTCTCCAGTACCATTATTTAAAAGGACTGTCTTTTCTCCATTGACTTGCTTTTGCACCTTTTTCAAAATGAGTTGACTAATACAATGGTCTACATTTGTGTGGGTCTATTCTGTGCTATCAAGTTTCACTAATGTATATAACTCTCTTTTCAGTAACATCATACTGAGTTATCAGTGTAGCTTTACAGTACATCTTGAAATCAGAGAATATTGTCTTCTAAATTTATCCTTATTTTTCAATTGGTTTCTCTATCCTAGTTCTTTCGATTTTCCATATAAGCTATAGAATAAGCATACTGATATCTAAAAAAATATTAGTTTTTCGGGGCTTTAGTTGGGATTACATTAAATTTATAGATCAAATTGGGAATAACTGACACCTTAACAATGTTGAGTCTTCTGATCAATATACATGGTGTAATGTCTTCACTTACTTAAATATTCTTTGATTTCTTTCATCAGAGTTTTGGAGTTTTTAGATTTATAACCTGCACATTTTTTGTTTAATTTACACCTATTCCATTTTTTGAGCAATTGTAAGTGGTATTGTTTTTTATTTCAAATTCCAACTGTTCATTGTTGGTAAATAGGGATTTTTGGCTTTTGAATATTGACTATATAGTCTACAAATTTGTGAAACTCATTTATGTACTCTGGAACTCATTTATAAAGTCCATGGGATTTTCTAAACAGACAATTCTCTGGTCAGCAAATATAGATCATTTTATTTTCACCCATCTAATCCATATGCCCTTTACCTCTTATTCTGGTCTTACTGTATTGGCTAGTACTTCCAGTGCATTGTTAATAATGTTAGTGAGAGACAATATTCTTGCCTTGTTCACACATTAACAGAAAGCATTCAGACTATCAAGCACTCATACTGAGGATGATGTGTGCTGGAAGTTTTCTGTATATGTCCTTTATTAGGTAAAGGAAGTTTCCTTTATTCCTAGTTTGCTGAGGAATTTTTTAAATCATAAATGAAAATTGAATTTTGTTGAATACTTTTTCTGCATCTGTTGATATTGTCATATGTGTTTTTCTTATTAATAAGAAAATAATAAGTCTGTTAATACAGGGTATTACATTGACTTTTCAAATTTTTGAATCAGTCTTTCATATTTGTTGAGCAAATTTATGTATATGTTCATGAGGGATATTGGTTTCTAGTTTTGTTTTTGTATAAAGTCTTCCTCAGGTTTTGATATTAGCATAATGCTGGCCTCATAGAAGGAGCATAGGAGTGCTCTTTCTTCTTCTATTTTCTGAAAGGGATTGTGTAGAATTAGTATTATTTTCCTCATTAAATATTGATAGAATTTACCAATGAAAACATCTGGGTTTGGAATTCTATTTTTGGGGAAGATTTTTAACCATAGCTTAATTCTTTTTATGTATAGAACCATTCAGATTTTCTATTTCTTTTTGAGTGAGTTTTAGTAGTTTGTGTCTTTCAAGAGATTGGGCCATAGGATCTTAGTTGTTAAACATGTAGGCTTAAATATGTTTTCAGTAACCCATTGCTATCCATTTAATAACTATGGGTTTGTAATGATGCTCTGTCTTTCATTCCTATTATTATTTGCTTTCTTTTGAGAGAGAGAGAGAGAGAGTGCCCATGGGGGAGGGGCAGAGAGGGAGGGAGGGAGGGAGGGGAAGGAAGGGAGAGAGAGAGAGAGAGAGAGAGAGAGAGAGAATCCCAAGCAGGCTCCATGCTCAGCACAGAGCCCAACGTGTAGCTTGATCTCATGACTATAAGATCATGAACTGAGCCAAAATCAAGAGTTGGACATTCAACTGACTGAGCCACCCAGGCAGCCCCACTCCTGATATTATTGTGTGTCTTCTCTCTTTTTCTCTTGGTCAGTCTTGCTAGAGGTTAATCAATTTTATTGACATTTTCAAGGAAATTCTGCATTATAACATTTAACATATAAATAACTAAATTCTCTGGTAACTGTCCCACCTGTATCATATCTGAGTCATAATTTTTTGTCCCTTTAGACTGTTTTTTCTTGCCTTGTATATACTGCATAATTATTGTTGAAGCTGTATATATGTGCAGGCCTGTTGATACTGAGATAATACATTTTATGCTTAAGGATGAACACAACTTCTCTGCTAGCCTTTCAGTGAGGGGGTGTTTTTTCAATCTCTGTTTATCGGCCCGGAGGGGGTGGTCTGAAAGGGAGGCCTTCTCTGATGTTCTGATTTAACCTTGTTGTTAGGCAAGCGCTGTGAGGCTGCACCTAGGCTTTGTGGCTTTCCCCATGGTTCCTGCTCTTCCTCCAGCTGTACTCTGAGTCTAGCATGTATTTCTGCCCCTTTGTTAGAAGGAGAAAATTTTTCTCCTTATTCTTCTCCTCCAACTGCAAAGGGTTCACCAGTGCTCCAATGCAATAGATTTTTGTTGCTCTTCACTGGGTGTACCAACGCTTTTATTCCATAAGGAAGATAAAGAACGTGGATCTCAGTGACATTTTGGCAATGATTTCTGTTCCCCTTGCTCAGCCAGAACCACAAGGAACCTTTCTCAGGATTCTCCATAATCATCCCTGCAAGTATTTGGTGGTCTTCATGGAGGAAAAGCCTGTAAGAAGGTACAAACCCTTGTGGCTGTGGCCTCCAGAGGCTTCCCACTATCACAAACCCATATTTAGCCTTTAGTAATTCTTTTTAAAAAACATTTAGCTACATTTTCTTATTGGTTTATATAATTTTTGGCAACATCTCCCCAAATACTCAAAGTCTGGGGTCCTGTTTTTCCCTATCTTTCACCATTTGGGGTTAGTGGTTTGCTCTTTAATTTGTAGTTAGTCCAGCTTTTTTCTTGTAAGGATGGGAGCAATGTCCTTTCCAGCTCTCTACATCTTTGAGCTCTCAGTTGACATTTTAAAAGATTCTTGAAATATACTCAAGGATATTGCTAAGATTAGACTGTCTTTACTCAGCTCAAAGAGCATCATGATTTTGCAGTGATAGCACAGATATGGAAATAGGTGAGTCCTTATGTTACCAATATATAGGCTGGCAACAACTATGGTATCAGTGCATGGGATGGTAAAAAAAAAAAAAAATCATTCCAAATCTAATTACAAATGCTACAACAGATGTTTTTGCACATGCTAATGGCTTAGCTGTTCCAATATGAAAATGTACTTTTTAAAAGTAAAGGTCAACGACACAAGGAATGAATTTCATTATACTTCTATCAACAGTTCTGTAAGAAAGAAAAACTACACCATGGCATTTATTTACAAGTGGTGTCACCATACAAGTTGACAAGATAACTCCAGAGTGTGGGCATGGCACTCAGAAAAAAAAATAAAATAAAATAAAATAGCTAAGACATCCCAGCATAATGCGAAAAGAGAATTCAAATAGCTACTCCCCAAATCACCCTCCAAGGCACAGCCAGAGAAGCAGCTCAGTCTGATTGCCACTTTCACAGGAAGTCTGGATGCACTTATGTTTACGAGGTGATCCCAATAGTAGTTTATATCGCAGCTTTATATAGCCAATGCACAATATTACAAAAATATTTACAGATAGAAAATGCTACGTAGGCCTAACCGAAAAATAACTGTTATATATCAACACAAGTGCCTTCAAAGGAGCAGGGATATTGTTACATTGTACTCTGAGCATTTTTACGGGTACAGATTTGCAAGTTTGGGCCAGGAACTAGAGGTAAATGCTGCCCTACATAATAGCAAGAGGTTTTTCTCACCCCTTGAAAAAAGCAATTGGAAGGTCAGGAGAAAAGCAAGGAAGATGGCAGTCAGCCAAGGTGCCACCTGGGTAGGAATAACCACTGCGGTTTCTAAGTAGGAAACAAATCAGGTTATTATAAGTTATTGTGAGGTGATCGAGCTGACCCTTTAGTAAAGCTTTAGTGAAAAAGCTGCTTTCGTAACTTTCTTTTATCCAGGGTGCTTTGGAGTGTTATGATCCCGTGGTAGAAGCTGTTTCCACATTTGGATCAGCCCCTGGGCAAAGATAAAGGACTTTGTCTGGAAGCAGGAATCAGTCAAAGGGGACTTAAGAATGAAAGTCCCTACTCCTCTTCCCATTGAAATCAACAAAGACTCAAAAAGGCTTTTAGATTTTCAGTTCCTCAAATAGGGGGTCTTCCTTTGCCAACAACCATCTACCCATGTGTTTAATTCTTTGTAGCACCTGGGCCTCACCACCCACTTGTTCAAAGACTATATCGCTCATTTGGAAATCACCAGGAGAATACACCTGGTATTTGTGTTTATGATAATGCAAATAAAAATAGAGAGAAAAAGAACCTGCTTCCAATTTTATCCAGTGATGCTCCAAGCACAGCAACCACAGAGCCTCCAAAGGAAACATGAGGACCCAGGGCTTCTGGAACAAAATATTTCATAAAATGTCACTCATTGCCACAGTCCACTTGTGCTGGTTCCTGATGTGGTTTACAGCACAGTTTTATTTGTAAGGATCTCATGTTTTTCTAAAGACAGCCTAGTACCAGTGTGCAGTACACATCCCAGAGAACTCGGGTCTGATTCCAGATCCAAAGTGCTACCCACCAACATCGCAGTCTCCTGCTTGCTTCATCACCTCATCCAAGCCTGCCACCCTCAAGCGCAGAGATTTAGCAGGCATTGCTACTGATATATTTTCAACATTCTCATTAGTGGCATAGAACAAATTTTTAAGTTCCTTGAGAAAGAAAAAGCATTTTATCCTTAAGCATGGAGGGATTAGCTAATTACATTTGAAAAAACTGAAAATAAGGACTTTGAACAATGTCATTCAATATTGAAGATTGTTACAAATACTGACAGACCATTAACTTTCTTTTAAGTATTAAACTCCACATTTACTGTAATTATAAACAAAGTAGGGGACTTTCTTAACAATGCCCTACAAAATGTTTTAGAACAGAACAGAAAGTATTAAAGCTATATAACAATATTTCAATATTATCTGTGATTGATTATTTATAATTTTCACTTCATAAATTTTGCCTTGGTATTTTCCAGTTTTTTTTCCCAAGTTGTGTGAATTTAACCTGTGAACTAAGAAAAACTTGGTTGTTTGTGGCAGAGATCGATATTCTTTAGATAGAAGAGTTTTTCCTCCCACACAGCCTAACTGTTCTATGATTTAAAAATTTTTTTTCCTCCCACACAGCCCATCTATTCTATAATTTAAAATGAAATATTATCTTAAAAGTAGCCATGAAACTACTGACTGTGTAAAAAGGCATGCTATCAGGTAAAGCAAAAAGGGAACAGTCTTGAAAGCAAGAATCTATGTATTTTAAAATAGGATCTTTTAAATAGGCCAAAATGATCACTTCAGAAAGAGGTAAACTAGTCAGATTGCTTCATTTTACAAATGAGAAAATGAACACTGGTGAGGCAAAATGACTTTCCTCAAATAACAGAGGTGTGGGATGGCCAGAAACAGAGTCGAGGCCCTCTCTCCTTCAGTCAGATCCATGATATTCACCTTACCAGAGAAATATATCCCATTTAATACAAGATAACTGTGGCCTTTCAAAAGGTACCTAATGCCATTACCTTCTCCATTTGCTCATCTTAACAGGTGTCAGGTCTAGGAAATAAAAAATAAACTTATAAACTATAAACCCTGGCTCAATTCACACAGTTAAATTCCTTCCATTGTTCATAGGGAAATGGGGGGCTGGGGGGTAGGAGAAGAATATCATTCTATTTTGTCCAAACAGGGAGGTAAGTTATGGTATATTAAGGAGAAATAAATTTCTATTTCTATAGCTGGCTCCAGATGCCCAGAGAGAAGAGACTTTACTTAGGAAATACCTTCATAGAAAACTTTAATGAGGGAAACACCAAGGCCTGAGAGTATGTTCTTTTAAAAAATTTTTTTTAATGTTTATTTATTTTTGAGAGGCAGAGACACAGAGCACAAGCAGGGGAGGGGCAGAGAGAGAGGGAGACACAGAATCTGAAGCAGGCTCCAGGCTCCAAGCCATCAGCACAGAGCCCGACACAGGGCTCAAACTCATGAATAGTGAGATCATGACCTGAGTCGAAGTTGGACACTTAACCAACTAAACCACCCAGGTGCCCAGAGAGTAGGTTCTTTATGGAAACAGCAGAATGAAATATACCCAAACTGTTCAAAGTAGCAATTTAACAGAAATATTACTGGGGGAAGAAACTATGCATAAGGAAGAAAGGAGTCCAAACGACATGGCAGGATATTGGACAATACGGATAAAGGTAAAGAAAGTTGATGATAAACACTGACATTTAATTTCATTAGTTTTATTTGCTGAAAAGACACATTCTCTTTATTTAGAAAAAAAATTCTAGAATAGGGGAAAAACATCAAAATCTTTTGCACACACAAAAGTTCTGGGCAAATGAGTATCATTAGAAAGAAAAGTCATATGGTTCGTATTTTACACCTGAAGCAGAGAAATAAAGACAGCTCCAGGATGTGAGACTTGGTAAGATTGAGAATTCAGTGGCAACATGCAAGTCCACCTCCTCCAAGCATCCTGACACATTAAATAAAACATTAACCTCATCATCTTTGTGAAGTTTAACTCAATTTGTATTTAATTCTCAAAAAATGATAACCCCAGTGGATCTCTAGGTTGTACTGGTGTGAAGTATGAGTGTAGAAATAGAAACATAAATCTTAACATCAGGGAATTTTTCCCTCCCAATTTCATTATCACATTGTATTTGGTGCTTATCAAAATCTCCTATCTCTAAGCGAGGCTCAATTTAGTTTATTTTGGTGATATGCAGTGAAGTTAAAATATTTAGGAAAGTTATTTAGACCATATCAAATGCCATGTACAAAATAAACTTTATGGTAATTAAGGAGACACAAAGCGAACCTTAGGGTAATTAAAAGTTAAATGTACTGGGCGCCTGGGTTGTCCAGTCGGTTAAGCATCTGACTCTTGATTTCAGCTCAGGTCATGATCTCATGGTTTGTGAGATCGAGCTCTGCATTGGGCTCTGTGCTGACAGCATGGAGCCTGCTTGGGTTCTCTCTCTCCCTCTCTCTGCCCTTCCCATGCATGCTCTCTCTTTATCAAAATAAATAATCTTTTTTAAAAAAGTTACATGTAAAAGCTTAAAATTGAAAAAACCTAATAAGAAAATGGCATAAATGTGTAGAAGATTCTAAAAAAATGACATTGGTGCAAAAGTATGTTGACTCCAGAATGACAACATATATGGTTTTCCTATTATGACAAAAAATAAAATGGAATGGAATCTGACATATATGGCAGGCAAGGACTAATCCTACATTATACAGATTCTACCATGCATAAAGCAAAAAGGACTCAAATAGCTAACTAGTCAAAGACATTAGGAGGTTATTCAAAAGAAGAGGAAATCCAATCATTAAGTAAACATTTAAGAAACTACACTATTGATCAAAATAATTAAATTTCAAAAATAGTGTTTTTATTACTTCATAAATTGGTAAAAGTAACTTCTTTAGTGACAATACTTCCTGCTGACCAGGATGTCCCATTTCACTGGCATATGATCTTGGTTATATGTGCAATGTACAGTATGAATAACAACTTTACCTTGGTACTTTTTTTAGAAAGCAAAATATCTGTACTTATCCAGAATCACAACCAAGTACATACCCTTTGACCTAATAATCCTGAGGAAGTCATAAAAAACATAAACAAAAACAAAAACAAAAAAACTATACCAGGTTAGATGTCATTCAAAAATAACAACAACAAAAACCTATCCCAAATATTCAGAGAAGTAAATTATGAAATAAATCAATGTACTGCTATACAATAATTTTAAATACTGAATATAATGACAGCTTAGCATATAATCTTAGGTAAAAATATAGAACAGAAAATATAATCTAAGTTCAGAATATACATGCATAAATGCACACATGTGTGTACCTACATATATAGATATCAATTTAAGCAACAGAGGGAAACATGGTAAAGGTCAAAAGCAGTTTTTGAGTTAGGATGAAAGATATAGAGAGATTTGTCTTCTAACTTCTTTATTTTTATGAAAATATTCATATGACAAATACACAGTTTTTAGTGGAGAGGAGGTCATTGAATAGAGCTCGTATGTAACTCCTTTTCTACACTATACCATTTCATCTGTTGACATATCCCCTCCCTTCATTAATTAAAAAAAAAGCTATATTCTATATTTTAAATTTTAATTATCTTTACCAAGTATATAAAACCACTCTAAGCAATAACAATTTCTTAGCAGTTGGTCATCTTTCTTGGGGCACCAGGGTGGTTCAGTCAGCTAAGCATCCAACTCTTGATTTTGGCTCAGGTCATTAACTTGTGATCATGGAATCAAGCCCTGCATGGGGCTTTTTGTTGAGCATGGAGCCTGCTTAAAGTTCTCTCTCTCCCTCTCTCTCTCTGCCCTGCCCCTGCTCATGCACATGCTCTCTCTCTCTCAAAAAAAAAAAGAACAAAAAAAGAAAAATATTAAAAAAAAATAGGTCATCTCCAAACAATAGTGAGAAATACAGCCCTGATTAGGCATCTAAACATCCAAGCTGACAAAAATGAAATAATTTGCTAATTTATTAAATGTATGTGAATTTACACATGCCCTGATATTAACAACTCACCTTTATGAATTACAAATTCCAAAAAATTTTTAATTTAATTTGTTAATTTTTTTCACTTATGTATTTATTGAGGTTCCATTATTTACACCTAGCAACGTGTGAGTGCTAGATATTCCACATTCTGGTCCAACAGTTAGTATTATTTGAATTTTTCATGTTAGTCATTTTGATGGGTTTGTAGTGGTATGACATTATGATACCATGTGCTACTGTAGATGCTTTATTGGTAATATATTTTAATCCCTAATAAACCCATATGGAAATTGAGGCACAAAAAATGTCAACCTAACAGTAAATTATGAGCTGTCAGACTGCAAAGTCTGAGCTTTTGACCTTTGTGATAGAACTGACTCTACAAGTACCACATAAATTCTCTTAGTAATTCTGAAGATTATTGCACCAGCTTGGTTGTTTTAGTGAAGGAGATTAAGATCAATCATTCTTTTCCCATTAGCTCAAAATATTAATCAAACTAATGTTGCATTTTCTCCCTTTAACCTATGACATTCATAAAGCTGTCTTTAAAGCACTAAGAAATTAGCATTCAAGTTGAAATATCAGCTAACATGACTGATGAAACAAACAAAGAGAAATTCTAAAGCTGTCATCCAACTATAATTACATACAATTTAAAGTTTTAAATCATAACAGTCTGATGAATGCCTCCCTTAACACACCTATAAATACATTTGAGGTAAAACTGAGAGTTTAACCAGTCCTTATGGCATACTAATTTACTTTTTCAGTTGTTCTCTGTAGAACCCATCGCAAGATCATAAACAATTTTTAGTAGCAATGTACATAAATGAAGTCAATAAGTACTTCCTCTGTCTTCTTTCTGATATCTCTCTATTCATTAAATAAAACCAAAGGCTTAAAAATTCCAAATTTTATAATGGATTGTATTATATTACTTAAATTTATTTAAACTTTGGGTATCTCTACTAACTGTTAATTATTTGTCGTTTTTTTCTGTTATTTACGTGAGTCCGCCACATCAAATAGTAGTTAAAGTCTAACGAACATGCTGTAATTCAAGTTTCTATAAGTGAAAAACTAATTTCACATTTAATTCATAATCTAGATATAAAGCAAAATGTAACAATTTATTTGAAATTTCCATTCTGAATTTTGGTTGGCAGTGATGGGGTAGAGGGTTAGGAGGAGGTAGCATTCAAGAATGCAGAGTTCTGTAACTATATTTAGACAAAAGTAAGGGCAAAGGGAGGTATGGAAATAGGAAACTACAAGGAAAAAAGATTAATTTCAGAAAGAAAAATATTTCCATTTAGGCTTAACACTCATGTATAAATAATACCATAGTTTTTTAAGCTCATAATATTTTTAATACACATATATTAATAGCATCTTTCTATTGTAAACCATAAACATTTATGGAAAGTTTATCATTATTGCACACTACTGTGACTCCTTTCATGATTGGGCCATTAAAAACTATGACCTTCTACATGGGCTTGAATGGATGTCTTCATGAGCTACTTGAAAGGAGGTGATGAATAATACTATGCATGTAGCTCATTCCACATGCCATTTTCAAGAAGTGCTAAGGTGTACTAAGAGTAGCACAGCAAACAAATCACAAGCTAAAATCAACATTATTTTAATGAAGAGTAGCATATATGTTCTTTAAGTGTAATGCAGAAAAAACATTGGTATTTTGCAGTGCTGAAAATCTAGAGAAAGACAGAAAAAGCTAAGTTTCATTACAGAAATATTAATCTAGAATGGTCTAGACTAATCTAAAATGGATTATTCAAATTCCCAAGGCTCTATTTCAATTTTCATTTTCTGTTTTATTTTAAGAGAACTCAAGTGGACAATTGAATCTAATTTCTAAATTTCTTCCACAGTTACATATATGAATGGGGAAATTTTGTATACTATGGACTTCTATAATATTCCATTTTTACTAAAAAAAAATAAACTATTAAAACTAAACTGTTACACAATATTTGCCTGTGAATCTTTCCTAAATCAATCCTCAATCCATCATTACCATCAATTAGATACAATTCTAATATTAATATTTTCAACAAGATCAGAGTTGTAGATCTGTCATTATTTCTTAATTTATCACATGCAAATTAAATTCTTCATTCAATAACCAATATTGTATTTTAATTTATTAACCTACCTAGGTTTCATGTACTTTTAAAGGCATGAAATTATATGTTTCCTCAAACTTTCAAGAAAGCTTCCAAGTTTCAAATATCTTCTCTCTACTCTCAGATACACAAATATCAGTACTTTCTCAGTAATAATGATGTAATGTTAAATGCCATTAAAAAGAAGTTTAGATCATTCTTAACAAAAATGTGATTAGACCATTGGAATCTATAAAGTGAACTCTTTTTGCATATAAAGCACATACACAAATCAGATTTGTTAAATGAACTACTTTAGAACAGCTTTTTGTCCATAGCAAAATCAACCTGAATTAAATCTATCTCTCCATCATATAGACTGTTATCAAGCAGGTCCCTAGGATATACATGATCTATGTGCTTAATATAATTATAGAAGGACTCAAGGTCTGTTATTTTTTAAATTTCTAAAGTCTAAAATTGATGCAAAAAATGTAAAATTCCTATAGAAATTTTCACTTAGCACAAACATTTGTAAGAGAAAGAAGAACTTTAGGGACCAAATAAAGTGAATGCTTTCAAGTGAGATGTAAAATGAAAAAAAAAAAAAAAGATTTCCCACCAGTGCCTAAATCATAAATCATTTTCAGAGAAATCAATGTGCATTCCCTTCTGTGTCTGGGATTTCAGGCCCTTATATAATACATCTTTCCAAAACAAATGTAACTATCTTATGCCCTTGCTAATAGAAAACAAATGGTAGGTTATATGCCTCCGATCCTTCATTTACAATGTTTTTATACTTATTGCTTTAGATCTTTATATAGCTTCATTTTTATGTTTCACTGGGTAATTTCTAAGGAAAGAAAATCTGTTCTTTAAGTCATTATTTTTGTGTATTAAAAAACATATTCACCATATATTGTGGCAGATATTTAAAGTCAATTAGAATCGATCAATAAAAGTATTACATAAGATTTGCAATGTTCAAACTAGTCTTTAATAATTACTTTTAAAAAGCATTCACACAGATCTAAGTGGCATTTATATCTTCTTTCAGAGTTGAATTTGTTCTGGGAAGGGACATAACAACAGAATAGGAAATAGAGGACTATTGTACTTTCATCTCTGGGTTTCAAATAAGTTAATGTTATTTATATTGAGAGGTATGATTAGTAGGATTAGTGTACATGTAGGATTAATGCTACATTTTGTGGGGGTGGTATCTAGATACTGATGTCAAAGAATCTAGAATCTAAGAGAAAAGCTAAAACATTCCCTCCAAAGACTCTAACACAAGATGAAAGTTAAAAGCACCCATAAATTGAGTGCTCGTAAAGAGCTATGGAAGTGCAGAAGTTCCTTCCTGCTTGGGAGAAGCAAGGTCTGGGAAGGATGCCCAGAGTAAAGTGACTTTTGAACTGGACCTTGAAGGGTAATTCAGAAAACCGTGTCAAAGGCATGAAACTGTTCTTTCACAGACAGAAGTTACTAATGCCTAGTAACATCTTCTGGAACAGAGTACAGAAAAATACCAGTTTGGGATCAATCACTGTATCAAACCAGTAGCCATGGCCTCAGAGAGGCAAGTAGGGGCATAATCTTGATTGTGGAGTGTGGGGCAAGCTGAAGGCAAAGTACAGGCTAACAGCACCATCCCCCTATCACCAGGTGGGATATGTGTGATATTCCTTGGACACTGCTGGGCTGCCCAAGAACAGGGGAAAGAAAAGAAAGCAAATGGTTGAGTGATAGAGATCACAGTCATGCAGGACAGGAGTCTCCTTCAGTTTACAGATAACTTAGTAAACTGCAAGAAAAAGGCAATCTTATCCATAGCCTAATCTCTAGAAATCTATACTGTTTCCTAGAGCCCTAATATCACCCTCATCAAAATGCAAAGGAGTTAAAGTGCTTGCCATGGTGGTGTGGGAAACAAAGGTAAATGAAGAATTAAATTCCCTTACTTCGTACAGCCCAGTGACAAGTCCTTGAAACAAGCAGAGTGACCTCCTTCTAGGAGCTCAGCTGCCTCGATGATGACACTTTGCTAGGGGGCAAAAGGGAATCTGGTTTAATGTTATCCTGACCCCCCAGGAACCTATAAGTCTACTTTAGCATATAAAAATTCCTTTTAAAACCTCCCTTATCTCAACTTCCCCAAGATATAGACTGGCAATCATTCTCCAAGTTTATGCCTCCCTGATATACATCTGAAGGGTCTCACGACTGAGATTTTACTAAAGGGTAAAAATGGCATTTTCCTAATAGCAGATAGCCCCTCAAGGTCCTGGAAACCTTGTTTCCAAACACCTTAGAGACTTACGCTGTCCCTAATCCCCTTCCAATCTGAGGGTATATAATCAGTTACCCATCACAACCCCAGTGCAGCTCTTTCTGCCCAGAGGACCTGTTCCCGTGCCTTAATAAAATCACCTTTTTGCACCAAAGACATCTTCAAGAATTCTTTCTTGGCTGTCAGCTCTGGACCACCCCACCACCACCCCAAAACCCCATCAATCCGAGCAGTGTTCAGCGAGAGAGGAGAAAGTACTGGGCAGAGACCTGCTACAGACAAATGAGTATGAGTGGATACTCAAAAGTCAGAGCAGGATTCATGCTCCCGCATGGCCTTTAAGAGTAAAGAGGTAGCATCCCTGACTCCATAAGTGCCTTCAACAGCACCACATGTGAAGATAACAAAGACAGACATCACAGTTAATTTGGTCCTCCTTTCTCAGTCTTCTTTGCTGGTTTCTCTTGTATATCCTTGCTCCTTAAGCTGCAAGTGCTAGGGATTAGTGCATGGCAGGCCTCCCCTCCCCTAACTTCTTCTCCTCTTCCCTCTCCTCCCCTCCATTCCCCTAACCTCCCCTCTCTTCTCATCAATCCTCACTCCCTTGGTGAGCTCAGAGCATTCTCATTCTCAGAGCATTAAATGTCATTCTTGTGCAGATGAATCTCAAATTAGCATCAGCCCAGAAGTCTCACCTATATCTAGAATTATCTATACGATACATCCACCTTATTGCCTCGGAGACTTCTCAAATTCAACATAATTTAAACTGCTCTCCTGTCCTCCCCCAACTCCCTGCCTCTAAGCCTACACTACCAGATTTCTTTCCTTCCAGTTTTTCATGCAAAAACATGCCTCACCCCATTCTTTCTCTATTTCCCCACATCTAACGGTTCAGCATTCTGTTGGGTCTCTCTTTAAAATTTACCCAGAATCTCACCTACTTTCATTATCTCCATTCTCATGTGTGGTGATTACTTGCCTGGTTCCTACATGGTCTCTATGCTCCCCTACAGTACAGTCTAAAGTTGAAAAGCCAGAAGGATCCTTTTAGAACATGCTTCAGATAAAATGACTCCTCTCTCAAAACCCAGTGGTGGCTTCTCATCTAAGATAAAAAGCAAAGCTTTTATAAAACCCAATTCTCTACATGTTCTTCTTTCTTGTACTAGGCACTCCCTGACTTCATTTCCTACTATCCTTGCCTTAGCTGGTTCCACTCTAAGCACACCAGCCTCTCTGCTGTTTCCCAGCTGTGCCAGGGAAACTTCCACCTTGGCTTTGGCACTGGTTGTTCCCTCCGCCTAGAGTGGGCTCCTCCAGGATAACTGTCATACTGACTCTTACCTTCATCAATGTCACATTCTCAGTGAGGTCTACTGAAAACCACCTTATTTGAAATTACACTCTACTCTTCCACTCCACCTAGCACTACCAATCTCCATTATCTTCCTCCTTTCTTTTTTTTCTATTTCCTTCCATGAAATTTATGGAAGGAAATTAAATCATACAACATGATTTATTTATTAGATTTATTTTTTATTGTGTATCTCCCCCTATTACTAAGTAAGCTCCATAAGAGCAGAAATCCTTGCTTTATACACCAAATACCTAGAATAGTAATTACCAGAGTCAGGACTTAATACTTACTAATTATTATTATTAAATACTTACTAATACCGTCTGAAGTATCTATTGAGATAATTTTTCTCTCATTTTTTTTTTCAACGTTTATTTATTTTTGGGACAGAAAGAGACAGAGCATGAACGGGGGAGGGGCAGAGAGAGAGGGAGACACAGAATCTGAAACAGGCTCCAGGCTCTGAGCCATCAGCCCAGAGCCTGACGCGGGGCTCGAACTCACGGACCGCGAGATGGTGACCTGGCCGAAGTCGGACGCTTAACCGACTGCGCCACCCAGGCGCCCCAATTTTTCTCTCATTTTAACTACTAATATAATTATATATTGATATATTGATTGACTAACATGGTAATATTTAACTATAATTGCAACCCAGGGAAAACCATATTTAATTGTGATAAACTGTAGTCTCTAAAATGCCTTTTCTGACATTTTTACATCTATATTCAAAAGTAAGATGAATGTGACATTACTTTGTGCCATCTCTACCAATTTGGTAAAGATGTAAAAACACAGCTGTGTTTGCTCTTTGAAAAAAGATGGAGATACCCCACCTTTACCACAGACTATGGAGTGTTGGATGCAACACACCAATTATCTTTGCCAAACACTTCAAGAGAATTTACCAATAAGGTAAATTCAGCAGTTTTTTGATGATTTCTCAATTTTTCCTCTGTTTTTTTTCTACCTTCTATTTACGAAAACTTTGGAAATATACATACCTATATATGTATTTCATAGGTATGTGAACTTATAGGATATTAAAGTATATGGATATTTTCTAAATAGGTAAGCATACAACTTATGAGCCTATGCAACGTAGCTTTGGTGTTAAGAGCTAGACTCTGAGCCAGGGTACCTGGGTTTGAATCCCAGGACTTGAATTCCAGTTTTACCACTTACTAAGCACGTAAGATTTGGCAAGTTAATGTGCTTCTTTATGCATCAGGTTTCCCAAAAATAAGAAGGGATGAGTAATAGTATGTATCCCTTTGGGTTGTTCTGAATGATTTGACATAATATAAAACTGATGTGGAATTGTAACAAAGGATTCAGTATTTAAACTTCCTCTCGACGAAAATGAAAATAAACCACCCAACAAGTGATAACCTGTGTCTATGATAATTGAGGTTCATTTTATTTAAATTTCAGGTTGATGTTTATGCAGTGGCTCTCTTTAAGAATTTAATGATCTGTAAACACACACTTGATAAGGTGCTACCTAAGAGGACCCTGTGATATTTTTGTGGTGTGAGGAATTCACTGTTAATGTGAAAAATTCCATCTGCTAATCTACATGCCTAGTGATAAGGTGTTTGGGTATGTTAAACATTCTATTTAATAATATGGCAGAACATCTTCCAGATTTGCCACATCTGTATTTCTTGGAGGACATCAGGCCACTAATCTCTAATTTCTCCCCCAGGGAGCTTTCTCTCATCAACCCTCTACTTTCTGTCACTCTGGATTACTTGTTACTGGTTACATGTCCTCAGAGCTCTCTGTTTTTCTCCTTTACCACTTGGTTAATATCAAAATTGTGCTTTTCAGTTATTTGGGTAATTACTGGTCAAAAGTCAGAATGCAGGCTCCATAAAAGCATGGACTGTGTCTGTCTTACTTACTTGTTGTATCTCCACTATCAGTTTTAAAATCTGAAAATTTGTACATCCTCAATAAATATTTTATAAAATAAATGGATGAATAGATGCTGTTATTCAGCATATACCAAACAGTATAGACTTTGGAGGAAGAACATTTGGATTTTGAGTCTCTCAGAATGATGGTGAAGCTGAAGTGAGATGGTGTTCCTGAAGGGCTCAGAAGAATTGTCACTGTACAATACACTGTAGATACAACACACTGTAGCTATTATCTTTAGGATTATTATTGAGCACATTATTATTATTATTATACCTTCAGTCCTAATTGTATCTTTCATTAATATGAAATGAACTTCACAATCCAACATTACTTGGTTTGTGTTTAAAATAGCTTTCTCTAGGAAATATTCAGAAAGTCAATTTCTCTACCATTAAATTTATCTATTTGCTGTGAACTACGTCCATTTGGCCCCCACAATTGTTAGATTCTTCAGATGGCAGTATTTCCGATGGCCTGAGATACGTCAAAGACTGAAGACAACTACAGGCCCTCCTCGCTATCCAGGGATGGTTTGGATATTCTATAAGGTTGGTCTGAATCCCACCACTTCTGCCCGGATTAACAGCAAGTAGTATAAGAACAGTCATATGACCTTTCACAGGAAGCTAGATAAACCTGTTCTTTGAAGCACCTTGCAAGATCTACCTGACGCATATGTAACAATTCTGTAGTGGCAGAATCCAGCCAGTTTTTCATCAGAATCAGGTGACAGAATTCTGTTTTGTGACTCATTTCAGGGCCAAGATGACTCTAGGGATACTACTCCAAAGGGAATGACCTTTTTGATTTTAAATCTTATTTATGCAAAGACACTGGTGCTTGATTAATATCTCTAGCTAATCCACAAATCTTAAACATCAGTAATTCCATCAACGAACATGATTTCTCACGTCCCTTTATACTGATTGGTAAACCATCTAGTTCTAACCAGAGATAAAAAGAGTTGACTTGCTTGTAGCTACTGTCTTTGGAGCATGGAACGAAGACTTTAAATGAAGACTTTCAAATTCTGATTACTTTCTCACCCACCCAGCAGCTCCATAGTAACCACTGTGGGGTATATATAAATCAAAATTCACATACACAGCATTTTCTATGCTGAAACATTTTAAAGTAAAGCGATGTGATATGTTTACTAAATCATTTTACACTCAACTCTTTGCAGTCTAGAGATATTTACTCACCCTCTCTGTGCTTCAGTTTACACCTATAATATGGGGTAAAAATAGCAATTTTATTACCTGGTTGATACGAGTTTTAAATAAGGTAATACCTATGAAGCACTTAGAACAGAGTTTGGCCTATTTAGTCAGTAAATTTTGGCAGCAGCTGCTACTACTACTGACACTACTATTACCAT
Source organism: Felis catus (assembly GCF_018350175.1). Taxonomy (NCBI): domain Eukaryota; kingdom Metazoa; phylum Chordata; class Mammalia; order Carnivora; family Felidae; genus Felis; species Felis catus. Next base: position 86,377,273 of record NC_058372.1, read on the forward strand.
TTTGTAATTATTAATATTACTGAGAATATAAGCAGATTTTTTTCTTTTTTTATGTTTATTTTTGAGAGACAGAAAGACAGACCATGAGTGGGGCAGGGCAGAGACAGAGAGACACAGAATCCGAAGCAGGCTCCAGGCTCTGAGCTGTCAGCACAGAGCCCGACGCGGGGCTGGAACTCGGGAATGGTGAGATCATGACCCGAGCCGAAGTTGGATACTTAACCAACTGAGCCACCCAAGTGCCCCAAAGTAAGCAGACTTAGACAACATTATTTTCCTCTGAGTTTTCAGGATCCTGCTCCCTTTTTTATATCACTTAATTCTTTCTTGGTTCCTATGTTTTTTTTCCCATGTACCCACTCATGAATTAAAAAAATCTTCCTAGAGAGTATGGTTAGGATGTGTGGATTACCCACAGTTTCTGCACAAATCCCTCTTGGACTGCTCAGGCAAGTGTCCAGGAAACTGGGGACTCCCTAGGAAACCAAATTTATTTCCGCTCTCAGGTTGGAAGCAAAAGTATAGGTTGGTATGTACTGTTCTTTGCCTGGTCTCCATTTCCTCTGAAGCAATGAACAAATGTCAGTTGTCCTTCTGGATGTGAGACCAGATTTTAAGCCTCCAGAACAGAAGCTCCAAACTCATGATCCTGAGCTTACATTTAGATGTCAGAAGTAATTGCTTGTCCTACATAGTGCTTCTGTTGTTGTTGCTATTGTTTGTTTTGTTTTATAAAATTTAGGTCAAAATTAAAAATTGAGAGACCTTTCAAAGACTGGAACACAAGACCTGATATCATAAAACTCATAAAATAAAATAGAGAAGAAACTCATCATATTGATCTTGGCAATGAGTTTTTGAACATAACACCAAAAGCACAAACAGAAACAAAAAGTAACAAATGGAACTGTATCAAACTCAGGAGATTCTGCACAGCAAAAGAAACAACCAACAAAATAGAAACCTACAGAATGGCAGAACATTTTTATGTAAACCATATATTGAATACAAGGTTAAAAGCCAAAATATTTAAAGAACTCAGCCCATTTAATAACAACAACAGCAAAAACAAACCAATCTGATTCAAAAAGGGTGGGGGGAGCAGGAAGCTAAATAGATATTTTCTCAAAGAGAACAGCAAAATGGCCAACAGGCACATGAAAAGAGGCTCAGTATGGCTAATCATTAGAGAAATGCAAATCAAAATTACAATAACAGCTCACACCCATTAGAATAGCTATTATCATGAAGACAAGAGACAACAAAAGGTGTTGGCAAGGATGTGGTAAAAAGAAACTTTTACACAGTGTTGATGGGAATATAAATTGGTTCAACCACTGTAAAAAATAATATAGAGGGCCCTCAAAAATGTTTAAATAAATCTACTATAGGACCCAGCAATTCCACATCTGGGTGTATACCCAAAGGAAATGAAAATAGGATTTTGATGAGATATAAGCATTCCCATATTTATAACAGCATTATTCACAATCGCTAATATATGGAAACAACCCAAATGCCCACCAATGAATAAACCAGTTAAAAGGATGTGGTATGAAATCACAGTGGAATATTATTCAGCCATGAGAAAGGAGGATATCCTTTCATTTGCAACAACATGAATAAACCTGAAGTACATTATGCTACGTGAGATAAGTTAGAGAAAGACAACTACTACATTATCTCACTTATATGTGGAATTTTTAAAAAAATTTTGTTAATGTTTATTCGTTTTTGAGAGAAAGAGAGACACAGTGTCAGCAGGGGCAGGGAGGGGGCAGATGAGAGGGAGAGACACAGAATCAGAAGTAGGCCCCAAGCTCCATGCTGTCAGCACAGAGTCGAACATGGGGTTCATACTCATGAATCATGAAATCATGACCTGAGCCGAAGAGATACACTTACCCAAATGAGCCACCTAGGTGCCCCTATATGTGGACTTTTTAAAACTTAAACCTGTAGGGGCACCTTGCTGGCTCAGTCAGTAGAGTATGTGACTTTTGATCCCTGGGGTGGTGAGATCAAGACCTATGTTGGGCTTAGAGATTACAAAAAAAAAAAAAATTAACTAAAGGGTCACCTGGGTGGTTCAGTCAGTTAAGCGTCTGACTCTTGGTTTCAGCTCAGGTCATGATCTAGTGGTTGGTGAGACTGAGCCCTGAGTCACACTTTGTGTTGACAACATAGAACCTGCTTGGGATTCTGTCTCCCTCTCTCTGCGCCTCCTCTGCTCACTTTCTCTATCTCTGTCTCTCAAAACTAAATAAGCATTAAAAAAATAATTTTAAAAAATAAATATAAAAACTAAAACCTAAACCTATTTAAAAAATAAAAGAGAGTAAAATGGTAGTTACCGGGGAATGGGGCAGGAGATGATGTTTAAGGGTACAAACTTGTAAGGAGTAGTAAATAAGCCACAGAGATTTAATATACTGTGTAACGAATTTATACAGTAATATTGTACATCAATAATGTTATGTGATCAGCAATCATATTAAATATATGAATGATCAACGTAACACCTCTGTATACCTTAAATTTATACAATGTCACATGTCAAAATTATATAATAAATATTTTAATAAATTAAAAAAAGGGAATATCTTCCATTAAAATCCACATTTTAGGTTTCTCTTGAATAGATCAAGCAACAAAAGAAAAAAACTCGTGTAGAGCTGAGAAGCAGCAGCCCCCTTCCAGAAAGCATGTGCTCTCCAATTTGTCCCAATACCTTCACTGCTCATGCGCTCCCCTACCCACCATAAGGTCAGATGGTGCTTCTGTATATATCTGTGGCTCTGCTCTTTCATTTTTCTAGTATGGATGTATTTCCTGTACTCAATCTATCTGCACCTATACCCACATCCTCTGCCTTCATCAATGCAAAAATGGATAAAATGCCAGGCTTCCACCTACAGTCAGTCCTCTAAGTGTATTCGGAATCCCATTATCTTTTTGTATACTTAAAGGTTCTACACTCTTCTACAGTTTTTTCCTCTCGACTGGCTTACCCTTATCAATATTTAAACAGGCAAGAATATCTTCGCTCTTTAAAATACTACATTGTGGGGGTTCTGGGGTGGCTCAGTTGGTTGAGTGTCGGACTTCCTCTCAGGTCATGATCTCATGGCTCATGAATTTGAGCCCTGTATGGGGCTCTCTGCTGTCAGCACAGGGCATGCTTTGGATCCTCTGTCCCCTTCTCTCTCTGTCCTTCCCCAGCTCAATCTCTCTCTCTCTCTCTCTCTTCCTCTTTCAAAATACACAAACTTTAAAAAAAATAATAATGAATAAATAAAATACTCCATTTTTCATATCCCACATCAAACTACTGCCTCATTTCTCTTTCACAACAAACTTCCAACTGCTTGATACAGGAGTTGTCTCTCCTCCTGTATTCTCATTCCCTTTTCAAAGCCATTTCAGTCGGGCTTTTATCCCTTCTACTCCACTGAAACTATTCTTGTCAAAGTCACTGATAACTTCCATCTTGCTAAAACTAAAAATCAACTCTTTGTTGTTACCTTAATGAGACATCTCATCAGCATTTGACAAGTTGTTCGATACTCTTTGTTTAAATACTTTCTTCTGTTGGTTTCCATGACACCACACCTGCATTTTTCCCTCCCATCTCTTTGACCCTTTTCAAGCTTTTTTGAAGGATTCTCCTCATCTTATCTGCATTCTACTGCTTTATTTCCCATTCATATTTAATTCCCTGCATCCCATTTCTCATATCTCTTTTCTTCTGACCATCCTCATTCCATCAGCTTTAAATATTCCTTTACTACGTGACAATTCTCAGAATTCTCTAGCTTCAAACATTACCCTGAACTCATAAGGCCCAGATCAAGTCAACGTCTCTACTTGATTACAGATTAGGCTTTCATGCATACATGTCTGCTTCCGAACTCTTGTATTTCTTCAGACCTGCTCCTGCTTCAGCTTTCCTCATCTCAGTAAAGGGAACCACAATTGTCCACTTGCTCATTCTTGACCCTTCATGCCTGATATATAATCTCTCAACAAGTTGGCTGACACTGCTATCAAAGTATCTGTTTGACTCTGACCACATCTCACTGTAAATTATCCCTAAACACTACATCATTTTTCACTTAGACTACATCAATAGTTACTTAACAAGTCTCCCTGTTTCTACTCTTGTCTATCTAGTCAGTTCTTCACCAGAGTGACCTTTATAAATGTTAAACCATGTCATGTTATGTTCCTTGCTTAAAACCATCAGATGGTTTCCTTTCACTAGCTTGACCACCTCCTATCAGTTTGTCTAAGGTTTTCCCAGATTTAACATGACAGTTTTTTTTAAGTTTATTTATTGAGAGAGAGAGAGAGAGAGTGAGAGCACATAAGCAGGGGAGAGGATAGACAGAGAGGGAGAGAGAGAATGCCAAGCAAGCTCCATGCTGTCAGCACAGAGCCTGATGCAGGGCTTGAACCCATGAACCATGAGATCATGACCTGAGCCAAAATTAAGAGCCAGATGGTTAACCGACTGAGCCACCCAGGTGCCCCAGATTTAACATGATAATCTTATGTCCCAGGAACTTCTTCAGGCTTAGGCAAACTGAAATAGTAGGTCATCCTGCCATTCTTTTGCCCATTTTCTTCTATCACTCTTTGCCTTGTTCACTCTACTGTAGCCACAGTGGCTTTCTGCTGTTACTTAATGCATATCAACCCTGTTTCTGCCATAAGTGTTGAATAATTCAAAGAATCTAATAAAAAGTAGAAAAGCAAAAAACAATTATTATGGTGACACGTTTTAAGAAAATAGTACATATATATTTCTTTGTGGCAAATGAGAATTATTTCTGTGCATTTAATATAGAGACCTCTATCTACTTTGTTAATTTGTATAAGAAGTCTGGTCCCAGTAGCATTTGAGTTTTCAGCTCCTGCTCTAAGCCATGCTAAGAAGCTCAGGACATGAAGACTTGCTGCATTGGATAGATTAACTTCAGGACAATAGGAAGCCTAAGCTGTGCCTGGATTTCAGCTACTGAGCAGTTAATGCAAGCTGTTAATTGGCCAACAGAGGATACTTAGAAAGAGAACTAACTTTTCCGTTAGAAAACATGGGTCCTAGTTTTGGCTTTGCTACAGTCTAATTACATGGTGTTCAATGAGTTACATTCTCAGGTATTGGATTTTTGTTTTTGTTTTTGTTTATTTGGTCAGTTGGTTGGTTGCTGTTTAATCTGAAAAAGCAAATTAGATCACAAAGTTGTCTCTCAGATTCCAGCTCTACAATTTTTAAATGATTGATTCTCTTTTGCTTTTCCCCTTGAGCTATGCATTCATATTTTCCAGATACAACAATAATAAGTGTACAATCTATTTGGAACTGATCTATTATGGATGCCACAAATCATAGAATAATAATGCTGGCTACATAGTGCCTCTTTACCAAGCCTAAGCAGCATTTTTTTTTGCATGATTTTAAAAGAGATATTCAGTGAGATGCAGACTGGTTAAAATTATTTATGTCATCAAGCTTTTAACATTTCCTTGGGGCTCTCTTCCCTTGTCACTGTTGAGCAAATTTTTGGATGGTAAGGATAAAGTTTCTTTTGCTCAATTTCCTCCTATCTTTTGATTACTCCCTTTTAGATCAGACAGCATTCTCCTTCCCATCTTGGTGCTTACAGTTTTTAAAGATTTTTTAGTAATGTGCCATGCCCTAGTAGCTCTCTAAACTAATTTCAAACCCCTGGAGCTTCATGGAAATTCTGTTGCTTACATTTTTCCAGAGAGGTAGAATGCAAATCACGTTATTAATATTTCAAACCTAGCTTCATGATACCGTATTTAAAATTCTATTTTTGTTTTAAATAGAATAAACTCCCTCACATATTCCATTTCTAAATGGCAAAAATACTAAGGAAACTGAAAAGTCATATCTCCTGCTGTGTCAGTTTCACTACTGAATAGAAAGAAATTGTCACCTAGCTAGTTAATAGTTTGATGCTTCAGAAACCCTACCCCAACTTACATTTTTCTTTTTGTTTTTATTTCACATTATTTATACTCTCCTAATGTTCCCTTAACTATAAACTGTCCTTATTTTTATGCTCCCTGAAATATAATTTCCCTTGCTATTTAATGCTAATCCATTCCTCTCTCCCCTCTAGGTACTTAGCTCTCCATTTTCTTGGGTATTTCATTACATTTTACCCATTTTATAATTCCGCCCATTCATTTGTATGCGATTCACTTTTTCCTCTCCTTCCTGTGAAGAATAAATGATAATTGTCTGCCATCAGCAAACTTTATGAATTTAACTTGCCTGTTTTGTTTTTCAGGAAGACACTTAATAATTCTTAGTATTAATGTAGCATCTTTCATTTTATAACTCACTGTGTTTTTAAAATCATAATTTTATATAATTATAAAATTATATAAAAGTAAATTACTCTTGGGACACTTGTGTGGCTCAGTCGGTTAAGCATCCAACTCTTGATTTTGGCTGAGGTCAAGGTCTCACGGTTCCTGAATTCGAGCCCCTCATTGGGCTCTGTGCTGACAGTGCAGACCCTGCTTGGGATTCTCCCTCTCTCTTTCTCTGCCCCTCCCTGCCTCTCTCTCTCTATGTCTCTCAAAATAAATAAAAGTAAACTTTTTTACTTTTAAAAAGTAAACTTTAAAAAAAAGTAAACTACTCTCTTTCCTTGGAATGGTTAATCTGGTTATGGCATGGCCCACCCATGAGCATTTCACCTTTTGGGCATCCTTTGTTGGTGGTGGATGGCAGGGATCTTCAAATAGATTTAAGCCCCCTTTATGATCACAGGTGGTTTTGAGTGTATCTGGAATGTGACAAAACTTAATGAATGTTAGTTTCCCATCTATTCTGAACAGATAATGAGATACATTTTATTTCCCAGAACTAACAGGTTTTGGTAGAATTATTAAAAAGTATGTGCACTTAATAGGTCATAGGATAAATTTCTCATCCTGTGCCACTGTGTGTGATAATCAGTGATGTTCATTCTGTCTGTGTGCAGTATTGTGAGTGAGGGAAGAAACATGCACACAAACGATTAAAATCCAGTGGGAGAGTTGGTTCTAAAGGTATGAGTGGAGCACGGTGAAATTACCAGAGATGAAGTTATAAATTCTACCTTGGAAATTCAATATTTACAAAAGAAGCTAAGATTTGAGCATTGTAGTTTGTGTTCCAGAGAGGAAGAATAGTATGAGTAAAATCAGTTCTGAACAAGTGAGGCAAAAGGTATGAGTAAAGTCAAGGAAGCAAGTTAGTAGCAAGAAAATGAAAGTCTCTGAAGTTGGTGCAAGTGAACAAAAATATTTTAATTACACATATACTGTCAGAACCAAGGAAAATCTAAACATCTAGGACACAAAAGATGTAGCAACTAGAGAACTTAAGGACCTCTATTATGTATATCTTAACTATTTTCCCATATATTTCATATTTTCTAATTTATTGACAACACAGGCCCTCATCACCCCAATTCCAAATTCCCACTTGAATAATCTAATTAACTCAGTTGAGAGAAGTGACCCTCTCTTTAATTCCTTCAGCTATTGGAGGTCCTCACAATGATGCCATACTATCTTCTTTAAAGAGGGCTTGGGTGGAAGCATCTTCATAGGCTTGGGGACAGACTAGACTGATATACTCCTTAGAAGGAGACCAGTGGCTGATAAGACTGGAAATTTACATTTGGGTGAAAACATGAAAGACTGTTATTCCAGTCACCTGATATATAAATAATTTGGATAAAGCACTTTAAGAACATCTTGGTTTTTTCACATGGTATTTGGGGTCTCAGCTGAGAAGACTCAGTGTCTGAAGATTACTCGGTGGCTGATGGCTGTAATCATCTAAAGTCACATGACTGGTGGTTGGTGCTAGCTGTGGCCTGGGACCTCAGCTTGAACTGCAAGTCACAACACTACATATAGCCTCTCCATGTGGCTGTCTGAACTTCCTTAATTGCTATTTTGACGGAAAAAAGGGTTTAAAGAAAAATGAAAACTTGAGAAAATGTTTACAACATTCAACATATAGGAAAGGAAAAGAGTTATGCATAATTTTTAAAGTTTGTAAACTTTAAATTAAAAATAGTAAGAAAGTGAAAAACACCAGATAGAAATTAAAGTGCATTAAGAAAAGAAACTACAAAAACCTATGAAGTGCATCAAAAAGTACACAACTTGATGCCATGTAAAGAAATGCAAGTGATATAAAAAAAAGATAGTTTTATCTTTACCTATCAGACTGGCAAAGATGAAAATCTGGAAGATACCTCTAATCAAGAGTGTGTGGGAAAGGAAATTCAGATTACTTTTAGTGAGAGGACAAACTTACATAAATTTTCTGTAAATTGCATTACAATTTTAACTGTGGATAATCTTTAGCACAGCATTTTAAATCTAGAAACGTATCCTCAGGAAATTCTCAAGCAAGTACAAACATGCATATAAAAGGTCATTCAAAATAGTATGGTTTATAATACTGAAAAATTACAAATAGCCTACCCTTCTAAAAGTTTAAGAAATTGTTTAGGTGGAGTAGAAAATTATACATGCAGCTTTTAAGATAATTGTGTAGATTTATATTAATTGACATAATAGTATGTCCAAAATATGATAATGATCAAGATGGAAAACCAGTTTACAAAACATCATGAGCTAATGTTTGTTAACTTGTTTACTAAAAAATGTGCATGTATGTTTAAATGAATAAAAAATCAAAAGGCAGGAGAAAGAAGACTTAACTAAGAAATGCATATTTGAGAAAATGACTTTAGTAATTTATTGAACAAATATTGAGTGCATGTTTTGCTACAGGTATTTTTCTGAATACCTGAAATAACGGCAAAGAAGAAAGCAGACAGAAACACAACTTGAAAGCAGAGTGTGGCTGTATCCAGGCAGCTTTGTGACCTCTCCAACCCCTTAGGAATGCTGAGAATTACTAGACATCTTTTTTAGTTCTTTTTTCTAAATTACTTAATTAATTTGTTTTTATTTTAATTGAAATATAATTAACATACACTGGTTTATTAGTTTCAGATGTACAATATAGGAATCAACAATTCCAATTCCATACATTACCCAGAGCTTATCACAGCAAGTGCACTCCTTAAACCCTTTCATCTATTTCATGCATCCCCCCACCAACCTCCAACCAACAATTCTCTATACTTGAGGCTTTTCTGTTTCTCTCTCTTTTTGTATCTTAAATTCCATGTATGAGCAAGATCATATGGTATATGTCTTACTCTGACTGACTTATATCACTTACATAATACCCTTTAGATCCATCCATGTTGTTGCAAATGGCAAGATTTCATTCCTTCTTATGGCTGAGTAATTTCAATGCATATATACACAACACCTTCTTTATCCATTCATTCATCCATCCATGAACACTTGGGTTGCTCCCATAATTTGACTATTGTAAATAATGCTGCAATAAACATAAGGGTGCATGTATCTTTTCAAATTAGTATTTTTGTATTCTTTGAGTCAATACCTAATAATGGAATTATTGGATCATACAATAATTTAATTTTTAATTTTTTGAAACCTCCCTACTGTTTTCCACAGTGGCTATCCCAGTTTGCATTCCCACCAACAGTGCACAAGGATTCCTTTATCTCCACATCCCTGCCAAAACTTGTTGATTTTTGTGTTTTTGATTTTAGTCATTCTGTCAGATGTGAGGTAACATCTCATTGTGGTTTTGATTTTCATTCCTCTGATAATAAGTGATGTTGAGCATCTTTTTATTTGCCTATTGGCCTCTGAAATGTCTGTTCATATCTTCTGCCCACTTTTAAATTGGGTTATTTTGGTTATGGTGTTGAGTTGTATAAATTCTTTATATATTTTTGATAAAACCTTTTATCAGATATGTCATTTGCAAATATCGTCTCACATTCAGTAGGGGTTTTTTTCTGTTGTTGTTCTGTTGATTGTTTCCTTTGCTGTGCATAAGGTTTTAACTTGAATACAGTCCCAATAGTTTATTTTTGCTTTTGTTTCCCTTGCCTCAGGAGATATATCCAGAAAAATGTTGCAATGACTGATGTCGGAGACATCACTGCCTTTGTGCTCCTCTATGATGGTTATGGTTTCAGGTCTCACACTTTGGTTTCTAATGCATTTCAGTTAACCTTGTGTCCAGTGTAAGAAAGTGGTTCAGTTTCATTCCTTTGCATGTAGCTCCACAGTTTTCCCAGCACCATTTGTTGAAGAAACTTTTTTTCCCATCGCATATTCTTGCTTCCTTTGTCAAAGATTGATTGGCCATATAATTGTGGATTTATTTCTGTGCTAGTACCATACTGTTTTGATTACTACAACTTTGTAGTATATCTTGAAATCCAGGATTGTAATATCTCCAGCTTTGTTCTTTCTCATGATTTCTTTGGTTATTCAGGGTCATTTGTGGTTCTATACAAATTTTAGGATTATTTGTTCTAATTCTATGAAAAACACTGTTGGTATTATTTTTTTATTTTATTTTATTTTACTTTCTTTTCTTTTCTTTTCTTTTCTTTTCTTTTCTTTTCTTTTCTTTTCGACAGAGAGAGAGACAGAGCATGAGCAGGGGAAGGGCAGAGAGAGATAGAAACACAGAATCTGAAGAAAGCTCCAGGTTCTGAGTTGTCAGCAGAGCCTGAAGTGGGGCTCAAACTCATGCACTGTGACATCATGACCTGAGCCAAAGTTGGCAGTGTAACCAACTGAGCCACCCAGGCATCCCTGTTGGTATTTTGATAGGGATTACATTGAATCTGTAGATTGCTTTGGGTAATATCGGACATTTTAACAATATTTGTTCTCCCAACCCATGAGCAAGGAATGTCTTTCCATTTGTTTGTGTCATCTTCAATTTCTTTCATCAGTGTTTTATACTTTTTGGAGCATGGGTCTTCAACTCTTTGGTTAAGTTTATTCGTAGGTATTTTATTATTTTTGCTGTAATTGGAAACAGGACTGTTTTCTTAATTTCTCTTTCTGCTACTTCATTGTTACTGTATAGAAGTGCGATGGAGGAGCACCTGGGTGGCTCAGTCTGTCAAGCGGCCAACTTCGGCTCAGGTCATGATCTCACAGCTCCTGAGATGGAGCCCCTAGTCGGGCTCTGTGCTGACAGCTCAGAGCCTGAAGCTTGCTTCGGATTCTGTGTCTCCTTCTCTCTCTGTTCTTCTCCTGCTTGTGCAATTTCTCACAAAAATAAATAAAGACTAAAAAAATTAATAAAAAAAAGAAGTGCAATGGATTTCTGTATATTGATTTTGTGACCGGCATCCTTACTCAATTTAATTCATTCATTAATTCTAGTAGTTTTTCAGTGGAGTCTTTAGGGTTTTCAATATATAGTATTATGTCATCTGCAAATAGTGAAAGCTTTACTTCTTCTTTACCAATTTGGATACGTTTTATTTCCTTTTTAATTTTGTTTACTGACCTTTAACTGACTGAGCCACCCAAGTGCCTCTGAGGAGAATAGGTATTAAGTCTTTAAATGTTTGGTAGAATTCACCTGTGAGGTCGTCCTGGACTTTTGTTTGTTGAGAGTTTTTTTTTTGTTTTTTTTTTTGTTTTTTTTTTTAATTTTTTTTTCAACGTTTATTTATTTTTGGGACACAGAGAGACAGAGCATGAACGGGGGAGGGGCAGAGAGAGAGGGAGACACAGAATCGGAAACAGGCTCCAGGCTCTGAGCCATCAGCCCAGAGCCCGACGCGGGGCTCGAACTCCTGGAGAGCGAGATCGTGACCTGGCTGAAGTCGGACGCCCAACCGACTGCGCCACCCAGGCGCCCTGTTGAGAGTTTTTTAATGATTCAATTTCATTGCAGGATATCAGTCTGTTCAAATCTTCTATTTCTTCTTGATTCAGTTTTGGGAGGTTATATGTTTCTAGGAATTTATCAATTTCTTCTTGGTTGTCCAATTTGTTGGCATAGAGTTTTTCATAATATTCTCTCACAGTCCTTTGTATTTCTGTGGTGTCAGTTGTTATTTCTCCTGTTTCATTTCTCATTTTGTTTCTTTGAGCCCTTTCTCTTTTTTCCTTTGATGACCTTGATAATGTTTTATCAATTTTGTAGAACTTTTCAAGGAACCAGCTCCTGGTTCTTGATCTGTTCAATTAGATTTTTTGTTTGTTTGATTGATTTTAGTTTCTATCTCATTTCTTTCTGCTCTAATCTTTATTATTTCTTTCCTACTGTTGGTTTGGGGTTTAGTTTGTTCTTCTGTTTCTAGCTCCTAAAGGAGGATTGGGATTAGGATTAGGATTAGGATTAGGTGGTTTATTTTAGATTTTCTCACTTCTTGAGGTAGACCTGTATTGCCATAAACTTCCCTCTTAGAACTGCTTTTGCTGCATCCCAAAGATTTGGGACTATTGTGTTTTCATTTTCATTTGTATTTTTTGGTTTGTATGGAAGGTAAAAATTATATTCCATGTATTTTTTAACTTCTTCTTTGATTTCTTGGTTATCTCTTTCACTGTTTAGTAATATGTTCTTTAACTTCCATGTATTTGTGTCCCCTCCACATTTTTTTTTCTTATGGTTGACTTCTAGTTTTATAGCATTCTGGTCAGAAGAGGTGCATGGTATGATTTCAATCTATTTGAATTTGTTGAGATTTGTCTTGTGACCTAATATGTGATCTATTCTGGAGAATGTTCCACGTGCACCTAAAAAGAATGTGCGTTCTGCTGTTTTAGGACAGAATGTTCTGAATATATCTGTTATATCCATGTGGTCCAATGTGTCATTCAAAACTACTGTTTCCTTGTTGATTTTCTGTTTGTATGACCTGCCATTGATATCAGTGGGGTGTTAACATCCCCCACTATTTTATAGTTACTATACATTACTTCCTTAATGTTTGTTATTAGCCGCTTAATGTATTTAGGTGCTTCATGTTGTAGGCATAAATATTTAAAATTATTATATTTTCTTGTTATATTGATCCCTTTATGATTATTTAGTGTTATTCTTTGCCTCTTCTTACAGTCTTTGTTTTAGTCCATTTTGTCCAATACAAGTATTACTACACCGGCTTACTGCACATGTCTTTAGATCTTCAATGAGTCTTTTAGAGGCAGCATATAGATGGGTCTTGTTTTTTTATCCATTCTGTCACTTTATGTCTTTTGGTTGGAGCATTTAATCCACTGACATTCAAAGTAATTATTCATAAGTGTGTACTTATTGCCATTTTGTTACATGGTTTATGATTATTTTTGTAGTTCTTCTCTGTTCCTTTATTCTCTTGTTCTCTACTCTCATGGCTTGCTGGTTCTCTTTAGTGATATACTTGGATTCCTTTCTTTGTATTTTTTGTATTTCTATTATCAGATTTTGATTTGTGGTTACCATTAGGTTGATGTAACATCTTATGCATATAGCACTCTAAATTTTTTAATCATTTTTTAAGTTTATTTATTTATTTTGAGAGAGAGAGAGAGAGTGCATGCACAAGCAAGGGAGGAGCAGAAAGAGAGAGAGAGGGAGAGATAATCCCAAAAACAACAAAAGAAAAGTAGTGGCCTTATGAAAAAGAGGTCCTGCAGTGCCCTGCAATGTAATGCTCCATCGGCCAGAACCACTTCTGATGTCTCCTATGTGTGTTGCATGCTTTCTGTTGTGCTGGTTGTGCTGCATTTGCTTGCAGTCTAGTCATGTAATGACTTTTTTTGTCTGTTGTGGGCAGGGTTTGGTCCCTGTGTTATTAGTGGGCCAGTCTGGGGCTGCCTTGGACTTGAGTTTAGTCAGATCAGGTGTTTGCCAGAGCTGCAGTCGTACCAAATTCCAGGGCATTCTCCTGAGTTGTCCCTTGAGAATCTTTCACTGCTGGGAGGGGCCTACAGTCACACCAGATGTCTGCCACCACCACTGCTGGGGCCACAGTCATACTGGTGTATGTGGTTATCTTCCTCTCTCCCTGAGGCAGAAGTCACTTTGGAGTTGTACTAGCCTTTCTCAGGGCTGCTTGCACAATGCCAGGCTTGTGGTGCTGCTTTGATGGACTCTTGCCAAGAGTATGTTGGAGGGAGCTCGTCCACAGGAGAACATGGTGGCAGGGTGTTCTGCAGGAAGCTGGGGAGAGAGTGCTTGTGCTGAGCTGGTTCTGGCAGATGTCCGTGTATCCAGGCTGGGGGGAAGGAGAAGGAAATGTTGCCCACCAGCTGTTTTGTTCTTGGTGACATCTCCCAAAGATCCCGGCCCCTCCAACACATGCTCTGATATTAGTAAATATATCTTCCTGTATACCTCAAGTGTTTTTCAAACTTCCTCTTCTATGCTATATCTCAGCAGGACTGTTCATTGTACTGTCCCTTTAAGGGAAGAAACTCAATTTTTATCACCTCTGGCTCTCTCAGAGCCATGCTCACTGATTTTTAAGGTTCTAAGTGTTAAGCCTCACTGATTGTAAGAATTTGTGACATTAGGCCACTCTGATTTTCAAAGCCAAATATTATAGGGATTTGTCTTCCCCAGTGTGGGTACCTGCTGCGTGTAGTCTGCTCCCCTCTCCTCTCTGTACCCACAGCATCCCTCCTTCCTGGAGAGAGTCTAGCATGTCAGTTTGCCTTCTGACTGCATCTTTACCCTTCCTACCCATTTCAATGTGGCCTCTTCTTGACATTTTGCTGTGAAGAATCTGTCCTGTCAGTCTTCAGGTTGTTTCCTGGGTATTTACACCAAAGTGGGTGTTATCTAGTTGTATCCATGGGACAAGGTGATCTTTGAATCCAAGGAACTGTTAGTTTTGTGGTCAACACATTGTCTGTAGTTCAGTGTGTAAATTGACTTACCTGCCATTCCTAAAGCACTCCTCATTTCCTCCTCTGCCCATTCTCTGAATTCCCATCAAAGAGCTAAAAATCATGACCTCAGACTTCCAGGGAAGATGGCAGAGTAGGAGGATCCTAAGGAGTTTTTCTTATGGTTTTAAGAAGAGAGGCATATTAAAAAAGCTGGGGTTTGTGTTGGCAGAGGATGGAAAAAGGATTTTGTGAAGGAATGTTGGTGACTGTGTGTGCTCTGTAAAATAAATTTTAATAAATGCAAGTAAATAAAGATTTGTACTCTTTCCAAATTATGTCAGGTTCTCATGCCTGGTTTATGAGAAATAGAATATGCCAGTACCAGGGAGTAAACTGAGGAACTTCAACCTAAGTGAAGAGTCAGAAGACTCCTCACTGAGGTTATGACATCTAAACTCAAATTTAAAGTTGAGTATCCAGAAGAAAGCAGAAATCTCAGGGGAAAGGATCACTTTAAGAGGCCCGAGAAAAAGTCTGCAAAGTACCTTAAATCAAGAAAAATAAATGTAGTCTTCTGAGGGATTCAGATATGTATCAATGAGTTTATTAGAAGGAAACTATGGTTTAGGAAGTGGTCAGGACATGATATACACATTAAGACATGCATTTTAACATAGCATATGGATTAGATTTGAGGCTGTCCCTAGAAAAGGACCTAGTACTTGGCTTTCTTAAAAAAAAAAAAAAAAAGCTTAGAACTACATGGAATTTCTCTACCTTGCATACTGTATAAGGACTAGATAAAAAGATATTGTTTATGGATAGTAAGATTCAATATTGTTCAAATATCAATTCTTCTCAACTTAATCTATAGATTAAATGCAATCTCAATCAAGATCCCAGAAAGATATTTTGTAGATATAGACAAACTGATTCCAAAGTTCATATAGAAAGGCAAAGACGTGGAGTAGCTAACACAATAATAAAGAAGCAGAAAAAAATCATAGAACTCACACTTCTCTATTTCAAGATTACCATATACTACCATAATCAAGACATTATCGTATTAGCTAAAGAATAGACACATAAATCAATAGAATAGAATAGAGAGACAAAAAATAGACTTACAAACACAGTAAACTGATTTTCAACAAAGGTGCAAGGGCAATTCAATGGAGAAAGCACAGCCTTTTCAACAAATAGTGTTGGAACATTTAGACATCCATATGCAAAATGGTGAACACAGACACAGACCTTTCACCTTTCACAAAGTTAACTCAAACTAGATCATAGATCTAAATGTAAATGCAAAATTATAACTTCATGAAGAAAATGAGAGGAAATCTATGTGACCTTGTGTTTGGTGATGAGTTTTGAGACACATTAAGTGCATGATCCATGAAAAAAAATTGATAAATTAGACTTTAATAAAATAAAAAAATTCTGGGCATCAAAGCATATAAACAACAAAGTGAAATGGCAACCCATGGTTAAAATGGTAAGTTTTATGTGTATTCTACCACAATTAAAAATAATTTTAAATTTAAAAACTTCTATGAAAGACATTGCTATAAGAATAAAAAGACAAGCCATAGACTCAGAGAAAATATTTGCAAAACATATATCTGATAAAGGACTTGCATCCAAAATCTACAGAGGATTCTGAAAACTCAACAATAAGAAAATCAACAACCTAATTTTTAAAAGAGCAAAAGAAAAACAAAGAGCAAAAGAAATGGATAGGCACCTCACCAAAGAATATATACAGATGGCAACTAAGCATATGAATAGATTCTCAATGGCATGTCACTAAGATGATGCAAATCAAAACAATGAAATGGCATTACATATTTTTATAAAGGCTAAAATTCAAAATACTTGAAATACCAATGACTGGCAAAGATGTGGAGCAACAGGAATTCTTATTCATTGCTTGTGGGAACACAAAACCCAATAGCCACTTTGGAAGACAGTTTGGAGGGTTCTTACAAAACTTACCAGAATCTTATCACATCGTCCTGCAATCCCTATCCTAGGATATTAACCCAACTGACTTGGAAACTAAGTCTTCACGGAAACTACAAAAACTCCAAACTAATTTGCAGACAGAAACCCTGCCTGGGCCATTAGTAGAAGGAATTATCCTTCACAATACAGAACCAAAGCCTTTATCTTGCACACAGATAACACCCAAATTCACAGTATCCATAAGGCACAGAGACCTTGAATAAGAAACTAGCATATAGGTCCCAAACTGGTTGACCCAACCGGGTCCTGCTAACAATGAAATGGCAACATGTAAAAATCCAAGAAATGTCCAGGCCTTTTAGAGATGAAACTCCCAATGGAGACAAGCTTAGGAAAAGCCATAAATGGAGAGCTCATACTTTATACTAAGGAAATAAAGATCAAACAGACAAGAAAGAGATTTTTAAAATACGTTTAAAATATTCATAGAGATCAAGGAATCAAGAGAATCCATGAAGAACAAAGATCATTTTATGAGGAAAAAAAAAAACACAGATGTATTTGAAAAGGAACCAAATGGAGATTCTGGAAATAAAAATGGTCAATGAAATTTTAAAAACTTTAATAGATAAGTTAAAGAGCAGGCCTACTAAGAGACCAAACCAAATCAGTTGAGAACTGAAAATGTCTGCTCTATTACTCCAGCAAAAAAGATGACTGCTTGAATAGGGCAGTGGCAGTGAGAGTAGAAATAAGTGGAGAAATTTAAGAAGAACTTTGAAAGCAGAATCAACAAGATTTGGTAATGAAGACTCCAGACTCCCAATATATTCCTTCCTGACTTAGAAGAGAAGCATTGTGGCTGTGGTTTGAGCTGATGTGGTAGCTTCTTCTTAATGCCTGGCCTGTGGTAAGCACTCACTGGTGCTGTTCATTGTGTTGTTGTTTTCATTTTATGATTATCACCATTAAAGTTGATAGGAACAGCTGAAAGGTAAAGAAGGAGGTGCTGAACCTCCTACTAAGGAACATGTTATTGCTTTCCCACTGTCCAAATATTTTATAGGAAAGCTTGGTGTTAGAGCTACTCTGCTTCAATCACATTGCAAAAAAAAAAAAAAAAATGAGTGGAATATGAAATAAACCAGATCGCTCAAAAACATATATCATTGTATGTAACCATGCACAACATGATTAAGAAAGCAACCCAAATCAGCACTGGAAAGACGGAATTACTAAGTCAGTGACACTGGCACAGCAGTGACAAAGAGCAATGACACACTATTATCACTTCACCATGCTGACACAATTTTAAAATTTAAAAAGCACATGGGAAAAAATTGTAACAAAATTAAAAAAGATGCAGTTTCAAAGATTTCTTTTAAAAATATGCAGAGAGGCACCCGGGTGGCTCAGTCAGTTAGGTGTTTGACTCTTGATTTTGGCTCATGTCAAGACCCCACGGTGTTGGGATCAAGCCCCAAGAGGGGCTCCACACTGAGTATGGAGTCTGGTTGGGATTCTCTCTCTTTCCCTCTGGCCCTCTTGTCTGGCGCTTACTCTTTCTCTCTCTTGGTCTCTAAAATACATTTTTTAAATTAAAAAATTTTAAATATGCAGATGTGGGTTTTCTGGAAAAATTTCTCATCAAAGTAAGAAATAACTTTTATGGGAATATGCAATCCTCAACAATGTGCAGTAAAAATAAGCACACTCTTACATTGCTGGAGGAATAATAATACATATAGCTTTAAAACCCTGTCAGCATGTTTTAAGAGGCCTAAGAACATTTATGCTTTTTAGTGTAATAATTAAAATCCCAAGAATTTACTCTAAGAAAACTGTAGAAATAGAGAAATACATGCATTGCAATGTTGTTTATAATAGCAAAAACACTGGACACAATCTAAGTAGTCAATCAAAAAGGAGGGGTTGTAATACATGGCATGGTTATTTTAGATTATTACATGGCCATAAAAACCTATTAATAAGCAGTTTTTAATAACTAATGTGCTGATTATTCTCCATTTGCTCCCCATTCTGCCAGATCCATTCTCTCCCATTCTCTTCCTTGATCTGTCCTTTGAGAAAATGACTAGTACAAACTGCATCATATAGATTCTTTGTCACTTTCGTTTCCACGGAGCTCCAGAAAAACATAATGTCTTTCCTTCACCCTTGGAACCCAATAGCTTCCTGTTGCTGCTAGCCTCTGATGCCCACCATCCCTTGTCCTTAATCCTAACCACACTTCTCTATAGAGCCGCTTCATGAAAGTCTCTTCGTTAAAACCTGAGTAAGTTTCCTATCCAGAGATGAGATATATGTGAACTCTTACATCATAAAACTGCATAGTCTGTATGATCTAATTTGAAAATACATAGAAACACTTGTTAAGAAACACACAAACGTGGAGACAAGCTTCTTCTGAGAAGTATGAATAAGACACATTTCTTTCATTTGTTTTCTACTCCCCAAATTTTTTACAATAAATAATGTATAATTTATTAAATGCAATTATTATTAAATTACATATAATTCTTTTATGATAGAGTAACAACTCTAAAAATTAGATGAACATATTTTAAATATACCTCTTCTTTTTAAGAGTGAATGAAGTTGGCTTTTTTTGACCTTCAAAAGATTTTCAAGAGGTCACTGTTCTTTTATAGAAGGATTCCAAGTCCTGTTGTCCATATCAAAATAAATATTTTTGCCAGAAATTGTTCTTACTTTTCACTTTTGACTGAGGCCTTTTTATTCTTAAAAGGGTAAGATGTGGCATCTAATTTTGTCTCTGCTTCTTTGGGGAGAGGAACTTTAGTATATTGCTACTAAAGACATTTTCATCACATCTAACCCGGCAAGCTTCCCTGTATTCTTCACTTTCTTGGTGTTTAGAGAGCTCAATTAATGTACTTCTGCTAACTTTGTTGTTGCTGTTGCTGTTGTTACTCACTTCCTTGCTAGGAAGATGGGGTGAAGTTTCTGACTGGAAGCATAAGAAGAATAACTAGATATCCTCTATCCTCCTGTGTCTCTCAAAGCCAGTCCCCTGCAGAGACCATGCATCTTCCTTCACTCTTTCATGCTGGAAGTGGTACAGCAGTCAGCTCTGGTGAGTGTGGTGAAATGAGATCTACCCCAAGTCCAGTGCTTTCTGTAAATGGATGAGGTTGCCCAAATCCTTGGATCCTGGTGGCAGGCCCATTTGGCTAATGGACCTAGAGCCACAATCTGCACCCTGACCTCTAGCAGTGACAAAGGCGATATCTTGCCTGACATATTTACTCATTTGTTTCATTTCTCCAATCATTTAGTAATTATGTGGGAAAGAGAGACGTTATTTGTTGGTGGCCTACTCAGAAACTGCAAGACATACTTTTGTTTTACAATTATAAGTATATACATACCACTTTGACTTGACAATAAAGCCTTCTGGTTGGTTTGAGTTTTGCTATATGTTGTTGTAACTTGGATGCCAAAGGGCTTCACACCATTCTTAATTTTTTTTTAATTTTTTTTTCAACGTTTATTTATTTTTGGGACACAGAGAGACAGAGCATGAACGGGGGAGGGGCAGAGAGAGAGGGAGACACAGAATCGGAAACAGGCTCCAGGCTCCGAGCCATCAGCCCAGAGCCCGACGCGGGGCTCGAACTCACAGAGGGCGAGATCGTGACCTGGCTGAAGTCGGACGCTCAACCGACTGCGCCACCCAGGCGCCCCCTTAATTTTTTTTTTTAATGTTTATTTCTGAGGGAGAGAGAGAGAGAGAGCAAGTAGGGGAGGGGCAGAGAGAGAGGGAGACACAGAATCCAAAGCAGGCCCCAGGCTCTGAGCTGTCAGCACAGAGCCCAACTCAGGCTCGAACCCACAAACCGTGAGAATATGACCTCAGCTAAAGGCGGACGCTTAACTGACTGCGCCACACAGGGGCCCCGGGCCTCACACCATTCTTAAACAGTCCATTCTTAAAAACAGTCCATTCTTAAATGAGTAAACAGTAATTTCTTAGAGAATCCAGAAGGTCAAACAGCAGAAACTAAAAATAAAAATAAAAAATAGAGTTTAGGGGCGCCTGGGTGGCGCAGTCGGTTAAGCGTCCGACTTCGGCCAGGTCACGATCTCGCGGTCCGTGAGTTCGAGCCCCGCGTTGGGCTCTGGGCTGATGGCTCAGAGCCTGGATCCTGTTTCCGATTCTGTGTCTCCCTCTCTCTCTGCCCCTCCCCCGTTCATGCTCTGTCTCTCTCTGTCCCAAAAATAAATAAATGTTGAAAAAAAAAATTTATAAAAAAAAAAAATAGAGTTTAGATCCTTTGGGGAGCTGGTAACTCCCATACATCAAGAGTAGGAATGCAGGGGCACCTGGCTGGCTCAGTCGGTTAAGTGTCTGACTTCGGCTCAGGTCATGATTTCACAGTTCGTGGGTTTAAGCCCTGCGTCTGGCTCTGTGCTGACAGCTCAGAGCCTGGAGCCTGTTTCGGATTCTGTGTCTCCCTCTCGCTCTGCCCCTCCCCTGTTCACGCTGTGTCGCTGTCTCAAGAATAAATAAACATTAAAAAAAATTTTTTTTCTTAAAATTTTTTTTTAACATTTATTTATTTTTGGGACAGAAAGACACAGAGCATGAACGGGGGAGGGGCAGAGCGAGAGGGAGACACAGAATCGGAAGCAGGCTCCAAGCCATCAGCCCAGGGCCCGAAGCGGGGCTCGAACTCACCAACCGCGAGATCGTGACCTGAGCTGAAGTCAGATGCTTAACCGACTGAGCCACCCAGGCGCCCCAAAAAAATAAAAAAAAAAAAAAAGAGTAGGAATGCAGTTACTCAGCTGTATGCAGATGTTCCCTTTCCTCTTATCCTTTTAGCCCTGGAATCCCAAAAATGTTGGCAAAATAAGTATTCTATATTATTCTTTTTAAAACTTTATTTTCTGACACAACTCAATAATACAACACATAGGAGTTAGGCAATCAGGCCACCCTAAAAAAACAACAGATATTTCTTGTAAATATCAAGATAGCAAATCAGAGGCATTATTGCCTTTTTAGTTCCCCATATCTTAAGCATTAGTCATTCAAATGTCAAAATCTTTTATAAGTATTTCTATTAATTCCACTTGAATAGATCTTCATTTAATGAGCCACTGTGCACCCTTATTTTCGTCTTAAATAAAATGATTTTAATGAAATAATTTTGTGTCAATTTAGATTTTATTGTTGCTATTATTAATACTATGTTTTAATGTTATATTCATTGTGTGATCTGTTAATAAAAATCTGCTAAAGGCAATCCATTTGTTTCAGAGTTCATGAAAAACTGGTATATTCTGGTTACAATTTGGCAGCAAGAGATCATTTAGCAAGGACATACTTTACACCATATGATGAAGCATGATCATTCTGCTTGAGTGGAATGGATGAAAGATTGTTCATTAATCCTACAAAAATGTATTAAGTACTTACCATGTGTCAAGTACTGTGCTCCTTACTGGGGACAAATTGTCTCTGCTTTAATGGTCCCTAAAAGAAAAATTATACAAATGATGTACATTAATAGATGATCACACAAATAATTATATAATGATAGATTATGAAGCATACAATAAATAAAAATTTATATTGTGACCAGGATTGTCAGGAAAATGTAAGGAAATTTGATAGATAGGTTAAATAAACTCTTTGCCCTATAGTTAATAAAAGTTTTTAGCCTCTAAAATGTACTTCTTGCCTCTAAATTGAATCAATATAGGAACTTGGAATTTTTATAATCAACTCTTTAAAATTCTTTAAAATTCATCCAAAGACAATTATATGAGAAAAACAGTTTTGTCAATGTTATAGACATTATGATCCAGATATCAGGACACCAGACCTGCATATATGACCCTTCCTAAACTCCAATGGGAGCCTTAGGAAAGTAACTTTGCCTCTGTGGACCCCAGTTGCTTGTCTTGCAAAATGAAGTATTGGCCAGGTTATCCTGAGAACCAAACCAATCTAAATTCTCTGGTCTATAATTTAAGAGAAATATTCTCTATGACTACGGAATAAGTTTGTGCCTGTCATATAGAAATTACCTGTCATAAACAAGCTATAAGAATTTGATGTTAAGTGAAAATACAGAATTGGATCCCTTTAGTACTTTATTAATATATTACTGTGTAGACATACTACATAAGGTAAAAATAACAATTGCTTCCTGTTGTGAATATAGCATCTGATTTTCCCAGTATATAGTTTCCCACAGGTGCATCTGTTCTCTAAGGGAAGTTGGGGTGACACATACTAAATAATGACCAGCTCAATTATATTGATTTATATATAAATAGTAGCCAACCCAGATTTTTCTCTTCCCCCAGAATAATGTAATAACCTGCTATACATACTTGTGGAAACACTCCATTTCCTCAAAATACAAAGAACATTTGTAACTACCTATTTAATGTCTTTCTTCTCCACTAGACACGGTATCTTATTCACTGCTGCATTAACTTTTGACGCATTAACAACCAACCAAACCTAGAGTCTTAAAAAAACAAATCTATTTCTTCTTCCCCATTTTGTGTTGACTACAGCTTGACCCAACTGGACCCAGCTGGGCTTAGCTAAGCATAACTCTAGGCTGCATAAGTTTGTATCTGCTCCACATATTGCTCATTCTGGAACCAAGGCTGAAGAAACACTGACATCATGCAGTATAGTTTAATGGAAAATGACAATAATGCAAGAAGAGAGGTGCCTGGGTGGCTCAGTTGGTTAAGCGTCTGACTGAAGCTCAGGTCATGATCTACTGTCCTGTGAGTTCAAGCCCCCTGTCAGGCTGTGTGCTAACAGTTCAGAGCCTGGAGCCTGCTTGGGACTCCATGTCTCCCTCTCTCTCTCTGACCCTCCCCTGCTCATGCTCTGTCTCTCTCAAAATTAATTAATTAATTAATTAATTAATTAAACATTAAAAATGTTTTAAAAAGCAATAAAGCAAGAGGAAATAAATGGATGGTGGATTCCTAAGCCTTATTTAAGAATGGTCACACAGTTGTTCCCGCCCTCATTTCATTGGTCAAAGCAATCACAGGGACAAGTGCAAAATCAATAGAATGGTGAAGTATACTCTCCTCCATGACAGGGAAAGGAAGATGAATTAGTGAACAGTAATGAAGTCTGTAACAGCTGCCCTACACTTACCACTTAACATAGTCCATGGCACATAGTGGATGTTTAACCTTTTTGAGGAATTCATAAAATTGTATAATATGTCATCCATCTTCCCAAATAAGTCCATATTCTCTTGTCTTTCTCTGTAATACAAATATATTTTCCCTCCATGTTAGAAACGTTAATACTTTAATTTTTCCCAGATTCAGTATGGCCCAGGAAACAGTTTGTCATCATATCCCTAGTTCCAAGTTCACTGGCTTTCATATAGTCAATGTTCAACAAGTATTTTTTTAGATGAACAAAAAATAATAATAATAATAATAATAAAGGAATGAATGAGTCCGTAAGCCAAATGCTAGATGTGGGGGGGGGGGGGGGGATTGTTGTTGTTTTTGAGGAGATTTTTTTGTTGTTCATTTACACATAATAAAGCTAAATCTGACTTCTAGTAAGTGTTAAATCCTAAGGTGTTCTAGCATTACTTTCCATATAAATTTAGAGAGTACTCCTTTTTGTGAACTCTATTTAAGTGTTATGGTATGCTACTTAGAATTAGTTTTGAAAGTTAAATATACTCCTACTGAGATTATATGGGCACATGGAAATGGTCTTAAAGACCAATGAATTTCAACCCTCATACTTTAAGGATGATTATCGTTATCTTTAATTTATTATTCACTATCTCATGAAGGTATTTTGTTTGGATGTATTTGTCATTACTTTTCATTAAAAATGCTTTCATGTATCTATTATACCCAAACCTCTGATATACATGATATATAAGAAACAGTTTCTTTTATTCAGGTTTTTCTATCTGCTTGAGTAGATATGCTATGTTTCAAGACAGCTACAGTAATATTTGTGAGTACCAAATAAGTAAAACATACCCACAGGAATTTAGATAAAAGAGATAAGGTCCTACAAGAATGATTAAGAAAATCTCATGGAAGAAATACAATTTAATTGAACCTAAGAAAATGAGTAGGATCTCCATAAGTGAATTAGAGAGGGAGGATATTTTCAGGAGAAAGAATATAATAAATAAAAAAGCAAAAGGTATAATTCAGCAACATCAAGAAAGTCAGAGTTAAAGCTGTGTAGGGAGATAACTAAAGATAAGGCTGGAAAAATAAGTAGAGAACAGATTGTGAATGAAGACGTAAAATGGTGAACTAAGGATTATCAATTTCATTTTGTAAGCATTGTAGAGCCAATGAAGTTTTTTCACGAGGGAATGTACCACAATGAGTGTATTTTTAGGATTATTAATTTGGCAATAATATAGACAATGGATTCGGTGAAGAGTATCACAGAGGCAACTTAGGAGAATGTTTCCATCACTGAGGTATGAAGTAATCACACATAAATGAAGGTGGATGGCTGTAATGTAAGAAAGGACTACAGAGTGAGTACAAAGTCAGATGTACTGGGACTGAAACAAAGAGCTGTATGGCATAGTTTCATTGATGGCCTTGGAATTCAGATCAGAGAACACTGGGGCCAAAGTACTGAAAGAACATCAAGTTGGGCTTAGATCTAGAATCTGAAAATGGAAACAAGGTCAAGAGCAAGGGTTAGTTACTTCTGAGATAAGCATAATTCCTAAAATATGAACAAATCCAAGAGACATACCTTAGGGGCAGACTATGAGTATTATTAGCCAAAGTCCAAACTGAATAGGGCAACTGGATTGTGGATTTCAGACAAGAGAGGCTATACATTCATTAAAAAAAAAAAACAGTTAATATTGGACAGAATTTATTAAGTGAATAAACTAATATTGATTCTTCTAGCCCAAACCTAAATTTTCCCCCCACTGGAGAGTATGAAAAATTCAAAATAGTGTTTGTAGAAGTAATGGAATGGTAACATTTGATGTTGCCATGCAGCACAGCCTGAATATAGACAGTCCATGCACCTGAGTACTAGGATTCGAAGCAGAAGGGACAAGATGGTGGTAATTCATTTCAGGGAGATGAAATTTACATGGTTCATGTTGAAACTTAACTTATGAATTCTTATCAAGTAAAGAATAATTTATATGGTCTTTGACAGCCAGCCATGTATTCTTAATCAAAGAAAGGCGTGTTCCATATTGTTAATGTTATTCAGATTATGCAATCTTGAATTTTCCCATTATTACACTAGCAATTTTTTCTGTGGTAAGATTTCTAACATGAAGTAACAAACATGCCAATAAGCCTATATACACAGAGAAACAGAGGGAAGAGTGCTGGAGTGGTATAGCAGAAGGGGGGGGGGGAGCAGAGAGATAGAAAAAAAAGCAAGAGGAGGGGTTGGGGGAGGAAGAAGAGGGAGAAGAAGAGGAGAAGGAGAAGATGAAGAAGAAGAGGAAGATGAAGGAGAAAAAGAGAGATGGGAAGAAAGAACTTTTGTATTAGGTTAAGCTGAAATCATTAATCAAGATATAATAAAAGCACAATTTACAAATATAAATTTGTAAAATTTATATTTTATGTATATAAATGTATACAAATGTATATATGTATATGTATATAAATGTATACAAAATGTATATTGTACAATATATACAATATATATTGTATAGATACAATGTATATTGTACAATATATACAATATATATTGTATAGATATATACAATATATATATATATACAATATATATATATATATATATATATATATACAATATATCTAAGATATAGTTCCTTCCCAAAATATTTTTAAAAATATTTTCATTGCTTACGGATTATGATTTCACCACGTAATATTATCAAGTGATGAACTTTTTCATCTACAAGTTTGTTCATTTGTTGTATGATTCATAGCCCCAATACACAGAAGCCTGACTGCTATGTCACTGAAGGGGAGACTTGAGATGCAGCCCTGTGCCTTTGTTCCTTGAAAACTTGTCAGTAGATACCGAAAAAAATCATATATGTTCTACTTGCCTCTAGGTACCAGGATACCAAAAATAAGATTTCTTCTTGTTTGTAAACTAAAAGTTTTTCAGTGTAGAATATGTAATGACACAAGAGTTCAGTGGCAAGAGAAACCATTTATTATTAATGATCGCAGAACTACCAAAACAATAAAATATAACAAGGGCAGTAGGTTTCAAATATGTGGCCAACTACCAGATGTTTAATGCAGATGAAAGCAACATAGTATGTCTGTGGTCACCGTCAATAACACATTTCTCTGAAATAAAACTTTCATTCGCCTCTCATTCTCTACACATACCCAACCTCCAAAACACTTTTTACTTATAATCATTTCTACTATTTGGAGTCCTTCTGTCAAGTTTCTAATTCTATAAATCTCTTCCACCTTGATCTCTCTTTTGGTTTTGCTTTTTCCAAATGTGGGTAAGAGAGGTTGTGTGTAAGAAAGAAAAGTACAAAATGCACCAATTTCAAGATTGAATTGTTGCTTTCTTGCCTCTCCACCCCAACCTTAAAGCTCACCAGCAGCATTAATGCTCCACGATTAGGAGACAACAGCAAAAACGTAGCGAATATGAATTGGAAGTCAAGGGAGAAAAATCTAATGAACTCTGCCCAATTGAAACTGTCATCTCCTAAAACAGTCATGAGAGTTGGAATCTCCTGTGGAATTTCATAAAAATAAATATTCTTTGGGAACTACTCCCACAGAGATTCTGATTCAGTACGTCTGGTGAAAGGCCAGAAATGTACATTTTTAACATGCTCTCCAGGTGAAACAGATGGATGGTCCTACACATTGCAATAATTATTCTAGAAATTGCAGGAATAAATACTTCTCATTCCTCATTTGACTAACAAAGAATAATTGATAGTGGAATTGATAGTGATGGAGACATAGGGAACAAAGGTCCAGGTAATTATAAAATTTACAGTACCTGAGAGGACAACACAAAGCCAAAATTAGACCTTGTCCTTTGACTTTAGGGTTTCAGATTTCCTGAAAAGTAAGAGAAAGATAGATTGGATCGTGGGAGCTAAAAAACCACACTCCTGTCAGGTTGCTGCCATATATACTAAAATACAATTGATCCCATTCATTCTCATTTTGAGCCCACAACTGCATACTTTTCCAGTTCTTTCACTATTTTTACCATGTACTAATTTACCATCTCTTTCAAACCCAATTCCTTGGTCACCCTTACCTCTAGGTCCATAAGTTTCACTGTCTTCCTTAAATTCCAGCCTCAAAGTCCTTCATTTCACCACGCCTATTGTCAACACCTTCAGATACATGACATTGTTGCCCACATTATGTGCTTTTACTAAATCCCTAAGCTAAGATGAACCCAGTCCTGGCGTCTAGTTCTCTCCCTCCACTGATCACCACTGAAGAAAAACTACACAGTCATGCATATTGATACTATTACAATATATGATTTTTCCCCTCAACTGGGCTTTTAACCCCACAGCAATCCTTTTATATATTTCTAATCAGTGCTGACTCTATTTCCCCACAATAGCTATACTAAATCTTCATCGGTTTGTTTGAAGGCACTATTAATTTTCCCAATGCAAAAAATAAAATCCATCACACATGAGCTACTTTAACGTTCCATTGCACTATCTGTAAATGCCCATGTCTGCCTCTCTACCAAATACTTACACCTGTATCCATAGCTGTGCTCCTCTTTACCCTATTCCCTCCTATCCCAGAAAAATAAGTGCTTCTAAACAAAGCTAACAAATCTATCCTATCTTCTCCAAAGAGCTGTCATTAATTTTACCTTTTTGATCCTTATCCACTTTCTTCATTCTTTTTTCTTAATATTTTCATGACTATCCCATATTTTTTAAAACACTCACCTAATTTGCATTTCTCCCTAAAACAATCCCTCCTCATTCTCTTACCTTTTATTGGAACTCATAAAATGAGGATTTAAGCTATTTTTTTTTTACATCTTCCATTCATTCTTTAACTCTCTACATTCTGCCTTACTACTCCCATTACTGCTCAATCTTTTTACTCAAGTTGACATTGCTAACATCAGCAATGACCTCCTCATTTACAAATCCAGGGAATGCTTCTCATTACCTATCCCATTTAACTCTGGCACTGACATCTTCTGCTTTTGTGCACTCTTCCTTTGGGCTCTGTCATAGCATTCTCCCTAGTTTTCCTTTCATTTGGCTGCCCCTTTCCTAGACTTGTGGACATGAGCTTTGTAGTCAGACTATTTCCACCATTTACTAACTATGTGACCTCTCTGACCATAGCTCCCCCCCCCCACATAAAAGGGAGATGATAATAACATATACTTCTTAAGGTGGCCATGAGAATTAAATGACAAATGTGTTATAAATACTTAACGCAATGTCTGAGGAATAGTAATGTGGTACAGTGATTGGTAGACAATGTGGTGTTGATCCATACGTTGTATAGTTGTTATTGATATTAATACTATTGTTATTGTAACTACTCCTTATGTCAAAATTTTTCCACATGAATCCTTTTTTGTGTTTGTTAAAATAAACATTTCTGGGCTTTACCCGAAACCTAACAAATTGGACTCTTTGGAATAGATCCCAGTAATATGTATTTTAAGAGGGTCCTTGGGTGGCTTTTCTGCTTATTAAAGTTGGAGATCCACTGTATTATTTCCTTCTGTTAGTGGGGACCTTGGTATCAGACAGACTGGAGATCAAGTTTAAGGATAAAAACTTGAGTAAATTACTTCCTTCTTAACTTTAGTTTTCATGACTATAAATGTAGCTTAGTACCAGCAACTACATAGACTTGTTGAGAAGAGAAACTTGATAGTGTGTATAAATGGTCTACCACACTACTCTTTATATGACCACTCAACAAATATTTATACTATACCCCATTTTCATCTTCTGTCAAAAGGTGAAAATAGCATGAATGTGATATAAAGAATAAATCCTCTCCCACCCTGTATACCTACCCTCCAGGATGTATCTGTGTAAGTCTCTAATGATAGAGTTTTAGTTGCCTTATTTACTGGGAAGTCCAGTAAGTGTGACAGTAAATTAGAAGGCAATAGAGCAGAGAAAAAGTGTAAGTATGGCAGTAACTTAGAGCCAATAGACCAGGAAAAATGGAATGAAGTTAGAGTGTCAGGTATTATGAAATAAATTTAAAGTAAACCAGGCATTTTGGCAGGTAGGTCCCATCCAACAATGAATATTGTTCATGTGTCAAAATCTCCAGCACAATCAGTATTATGTTTGCTAACATAGGAAATCCAAAGAGTTCTAGATTTGACCTCTCCCACAAGGACCTAATTAATATCTAATTGGCTTAGAAGACTAAAACACATGAAAAATAAGATGCAAATGTAAGACATATTTTTCTATTGAATTAACATATAATAAGCACTTATATATATATAAAGTCATACTATTTGCTAGAGGTGATTCAGTTGCTTAACCATATTACAAACAAGTAGTCAAGAATGATAATCTGTATAGATAATATAATATTGATAACATAGATAATATAAGTGGGTTAATATGGAAACAGCCCCTCTCAAGTTTCCATATTAGAATTTCTGTAGTACGACCCTTTTTTAAGTTTATTTATTTATTTTTGAGAGAGAGAGAGAGTGCAAGTGGAGGAGGGGAAGAGGGAGAGAGGGAGAGAGAGAATCCCAAGCAGGCCCCACACTGCCCGTGCAGAGCCTGACACAGGGCTCAATCCCACAAACCATGAGATCATGACCTGAGCAAAATCAAGAGTTGGATGCTTAACCAGCTGAGCCACCTAGGCACACCTGTAGTACCACACTTTTAAATTCTCTTCCAGTTTAATTGTTCTGGGTTTGGGGGGGAAGTCTTTGTATGACTAAGTATGAAATTAAGTGTATTAATTTCTCCTTTCAGTTGTGAAAGAGAAGAAACATTGCTGAAATAATCATGGACTGCTCCATGGAAAAATCAGGAACTGAGCTGGGACCTGAAATAAGGCTTGGAAAGCTGAAAAAGAAGACAGGACTGCACTCAGACCAAGGAAACATTAGCAAAGGGAGGGGGTTAAGAATGAATATGGTATGTCCATGGAATAATAAGAAGGCCAGTAGGACTTCAACAGTTCCCTAAAGTCATGTTACATGGAGAGGATGTGAGTGGATATGGAGAGACTCAGAAGCCTGACAAGGAATGTAGATTTGCTTCTATGGAAATAGGGTCACTTTTTAAAAAATGAAGACGAAACAATGAATAATATTATTCTGTTAGTCATGTCCATTGACTCCACAACTGGCCACCTGCAGTTAACACAGTCAAAGCCAAATGCTAGGCATTGCAGGAAATAAAATTGAATAAGACATAGTACACTGCTCTCAATGCCACTGAAAAATTAGGACATAAGATAATGACAAAAACAATTATAATCACAGCAGAATATAAATGCTACCAGAGAGACACATGATATTACTATGAGAGGAAGTAGGCAGCTTATGAATAGCAGTAACTCATGATATTTGAATGGGACCTTGAAGGATAGGTGTTATGTAGGTAAAGATAAGAATAGAGAATTTCTGGGAGGAAAATAGTATTAGAAGAAGCTGCTCATTTCAACAAGCATCGCCTGCCCACTGTGTTCCAGGTCCTGGATTGATACTGGGGTACAAAGTAGCATCATAACCTCTGCTCTTAATTGCATAACACAGACGAGAGAGCACTTGTTCTCAGGGACATTTGGGGAGTTCCATTCATGCAAAGCCTTTATATATGAGGAAGTAATGGAATGAAACTGGGAAGACAAATTGAACCAATATACTAATGAAAGTCTTAAATGCCAGGTTATGGTTGCATTGGAAATCTGTTGCTATAGTTTTTACCAGGGGAGGGGAATTATGAGAATTATATTTTGGGCAGTGTAAGCTGGGAGGAATGCATAGAATAGATTTTAAAGGAAGAGATTTTAAAACCAGGAGGCTATTATTACACTAATAAAGTATGGAGTGATAATAGCCTGGGATAGCTGGTGACAGCAGAGTATACCAAGAATATGTTAATGTTCTAGTCATTTGCTAAGAGTTTCCCTGAATAATCTCACAAAATCCCTGTTACAGGTGCTTTT
The DNA here is from genome assembly GCF_018350175.1 of Felis catus. Classification (NCBI taxonomy): domain Eukaryota; kingdom Metazoa; phylum Chordata; class Mammalia; order Carnivora; family Felidae; genus Felis; species Felis catus. Next base: position 86,409,220 of record NC_058372.1, read on the forward strand.
ATTACTTCCTATTGACAGATGAGTAAACTGAGCACAAAGACATTACAGAACATGCCCATGTTCCACAAATTCAAAATGATGAAGCATAGGCCATCTCCAGAAATTGCACTTTTTAACCACTGGCTATGGAGTCAAAAACACATCTAAATTTTGAACTTGCACATCTAAGTAAAAAATAGCTCAATTAACAAATACAAGGAGGTTTTAAATACTTTTTTCACTGAAAAACTTTACCAGCTTAAAAAAAAGTTGTATCATCCCTCTCCTAAATCAGACTCACTGAAAGCTTTAGTGGTTTTCAAATTCAATAATAGAATTTTAATAGCAGAATATATCTCAGAGAGTATTTACTCCAACCTCACAACTTTACAGAAAAGGGAACTAAGACCAAGATTAAGGAAATTGCCCAAAGTCAAAAAGCTAGCTAGAGATCAAACACACATTAAAACCCATACCATCTATTTCTGGCCTACTATAATACAGCACTCTGATGTTATCATATAGAAAAGAATACAACGCTTCTGTTATGTTTTTCATAGCAAATATATGGATGACCCCAACACCGAGCATAAAGGGAGAGTAGTTTTTAGTATACATTCCAGAAATATATATATATATATAATTGATTGCATAACTACTCACTCAAAATCACAACAATAAATTGTATTAACAATTAAGCCCATTTTTCATTTTAACAGTTTTAACAGATAAATTTATCTACAACAGTGGATTTTCAGGCAATGATGTCAAGTAGGTCTACTTTCATATCATAATAAATATTTAGTGAGCAAATAAATGAAAATCCATATGCTAATTGTTAACTCTCACAGTGATAAAGAAACACCAGGATTTGTTGGTGTTTTTGGTGTTGTTTTGGGTGGTTTTGGGGGGTGGGGTGGAGAGAAGGTAGAGGGAACCAGGTGTCCAAGTTTGAAATGCATTGTTGTCTTGAGTGTACATCTTTCCAGAAGAACTCTGACTTCCTTTTTTTTTCTTTTTTTGGCTCATTACCAGGTGTTTCCCTTTGCAGCACAGCACCAGAGTCGAGCATGGATAGTATAAGCATGGCCAGACCAATTTGCTCTCATTTATTTTGAGCCATTGCCAGACTCAGAGAAAAAGAACAAAAGGAAGCATATCCTTTTCATGTCTTTTTAAATTGAATGGTCTTCCATGAAATATCTTCATACTATTAAATATGTTAGAGAATGTCCTACATTGATGTAGGCCCAAAATACCTCAGAGAACTCTGTGAGTTCAAGGTTAATGGAATGTGCCAAGAGGGCTACCATACAAGCAGAGAGACCACACTGGGGGGCTCACAGAGTAATGGTGCAGGTTTCTCCGTCAGGAACAAGACAAGCCTAAATAACAACTGGAAATATTCTGTTAGTTTTCTCCCTATGGTCCTCCCTAGCCACAGGTTAGAAAAAGAAAAATAAAAGGAGTTCGAAGTAAGAAGAAATTATAAACCAGGAAGGTTGTAAAGAGAAGCTTGATTCACTTCACATTCATTGGCTGAGCAATTGATTAAAGACGAATGCATAAATCACACAGAGTTCATGTCACCGGATAGAATAAGGAAGAAAGAGATAAAAGAAGCATACGTCTAAGTGGGGTGGAATGAAGGGGGGGAAAGAAGAGAGGAAAGCAAATAAAAATTTAAAAAGCAAAGAAGGAGAAAAGAAAATGAAAAAAATTAAGCTGACAGGAAGGAACATATGAAATGCAGCTGTGATGCTCATTTGCTCCTCTTTTAAAATGTAAATTACTTCTGATTTTGAAGTCAAGGTCTTGATATTTTCCTGTGGAAATATAGCCATGTACACTTTAAACAGTCTCTTCTACAAAAGAGACAAAATTAGGAGACAGAATGTAGTTTTACTATAAGGAATTAAGAAACAGTCCAAAAAACCTAAAGGCATTTCGGTATAAGTTGTCTGCAATAGACAACAGCTTTAAAAACCTCCAAATTTCCGAGCCTGATGCGGGCACAAAGAGAGCCTGGGACTTGGTTGCCTGGCAACCGCGCTCTTCACAGGCAGCTGGAGTAAAAGAAACCGCCTGGTGCCAAATGGCCTTTCACCTGCTTCGTTAAAGGGAAATCAAAGTGAGAGCGTCACTTCGCGAGGGCCCAAGCGCCCCTTGGGAAACAGAGGCCAAAGTAGCCCTCTTCTAGCTTCATTTTGTTTGGGGAGTCATTTGATGAGGGTTTTCTAATGCCTCAGTAATCAGGGGCGCTTAGTCTCTCCTTGCCCCCTCCTCTGGGCACCACCCTGCATATAAAGGCGGTAAGCTTGGAGCTCTGATGGTGTAGACAAGGCAAAGCAATCGTTTTAAACGGTTTGCTCCAAATTGATAAACTCCGAAAATTAGGAAAAAGGCTTGTAACTCCTTTAGTGATGACCTTTCAAGAACATCTCCCCAGTTCTTCATTAGATTTGCTTCCTGATAATACTAAGACTAACAAAGTTTATTCGTGATGAAAAGAGACTAGAAATAGCTATACAAATATTCTGGTTTTACTTACATACCTGGTGACTGAATTTATTTTAGGAACTTACTTGGCTGGCTATTTTCGTGGAAATGTGAAAAGTGCCTGGAGGTGATTTCGTATAAAGAGTACAGTGTTCTTTCCAAGAGAATCATGCAGCCCATTCCTAAAATGTACTCTACTATACACCGTCGTCTGTGGAAATTTTAGAATGTGGTAGAAAATACAGTTTTGTAATGGAATCTTAATGAGTAACTCCCATTTAGTCCCGCTCTCTTACAATCAAACAGGAAAATGTGAGTGGAAACTGGGCAACTAGCTGTGTAGCAGTCAGACACAAAGCGCTGAAAAGAAGCCGTGGATTCCGCACCCGCTCCTGTCACTCAGCACCACACTGGCTTTCTAATTGGAGTAGCATAGACATAACTAATGTATGTAGTTTGCATTTGGATTTTTTCTTGAGATAACTTTTTTTTTTTGAAGTGGGGGAAGAGAACAAGAAGGAGGGAGGGAGAGAATCTTCAGCAGGCTCCCCGCCTAGCACGGACCCCCACGCAGGACTCTAGCTCACAAACCATGAGATCATAACCTGAGCTGAAACCAGTAGTCCAACACTCAACCGATTGAGCCATCCAGGCACCCCCAGGTAACTTCTGAATATAAAACATAGAAGTATAATGTTAAACTTTTCAGGCTATTCAAATTACGTGTATTTCAGTTTTATTCACTACCAGTATAAAGTATAATTGCTTTTTATATCTTTTATAGCACTTATTCACTCTTATTCCTTTTTTATTATACTTTACTAAAATATGCTTTTTTATATTCAAAACTGTGTGTGTGTCTATATATATATATATATTCCATAATCCACCACCCTACTCTACCCCCAAAGTTGAGGAGGAAATGGATTTTTATTCTCCACATGACTTCTCAAGGCAGTCTTCTGTGATTGTCAGTAGCTATAGAATCACCCAGAAGACTTTGGTCAGTGAAGGTGAAGAGGTGTCAAGCAGCTAAAAAGAAAAAGAGAACAGCTTATAAGCACTGCTAATACCTCTCCCAGAGGTCAAATCAATTACTAAAGACTGGGGTGAAAGTAGAAAGGAGTATAATTTTGCTCCAAGTTGAAGATACATCTGACCCGAAGTTTATGGCTTTCACCCTTTCAAGAGTGGCTATAAGAATATTAGCTGACATTATTACCCACCTTAAAAGTAAAAATTCCCAGAGCCTTTATTATGTAATAAAATATGAAATATTTGGTCAACCAGTGATTATTAAGGAATTATATGTTTAAGTAGAAGATTATTTTCTCTTCCAGGATGGCTATAAAATGTTTTTGTAATAATCAATTGTAGCTTTTTAAGAAGTCATAATTTACACTGTTATAATAGAGACAACCTTGTTTTCTCTTATTTTAAAAAAACCTGGCACCACAATTCCTTTGCAGACAATGTGGGGTAGAAGGTAAGACCCTGAGGCCATAAGCTAGTGCATAGCTATATGTTAGGATCACCTGGGGAACTTTTTAAAAATGTTGATTCCCTACTTATACCTTCCTCCTCATCAAGGCTGTAATCTTGAATCCACATCTGAGTCAATTCTGTATGCAACAGCATTAATATGTGTCCATGAACTTCTAAGTTAATTTAGATTTAAAGTTTAAAAGGTGTCATTTTCTGAGAGATGGACTTCAGGAGACTAGTTATACTATTGTGGGAAAAAAAGGAGCAGAGTGTTTAATGTTATTTATGCCTAATTGCTTGCCCAACATCTGTGTCTCTCTAGTCATGTGCTCATGTAACCTTCCATTCTAATGCTGTATCTTAATATTAATGTCCTAAAAATGTTAAAGAGGAAATTAATGCTAAAAAATATTCTAAATTATGTACAAGTGTAAGTAGTAAAGTAAATGTTAACTCTTACTGATAGCATCCATCCAGGTTACACTTTGGGAGTGGGGAGCCATATCATCTATACTGTAAACTGTACAACTCCAAGTACACACACAGTTTACTTTCTAGAAAAAAACTAAGCTGAGCTATTTTTGCCATAAAATCATATAACTATTTCCTTAATGTGTAGTATTCTTTTCTAATGGAATTTTTAGGGTGTGTGTAATATTATACCATCCCATGAAAGAATTAGAATGATCTGTTTTTTAATAATTCTCTACCTCTAACATTACTGATGAAAACCTGATTTGTATACAAGAATTAGGATATACCCTTTGTCATTTGCTAGCACACACCATTTGCAATAATCTATAAATTTCCTCATACTATACTTAAGAATACGATAAATTCTGTTACACGTACTCCCCTAACTTACAGCTTCAAGCTGAAAAGTTGGTGCTATTGCTACCTAGTAACGAGAATTACATACATTGGATTTTCATTTATTGAAGTTCTATTTATTGGCAACAAACTGTCCTTCTGACCTTTGTCCTTGAGTCCTATAACTGTTAGGTTTCCTAGTTTCAAGAAAGAAAAATCAGTTCTACTTTAAGCAGAAGTGGGTCTTACTGGAAAGATGTAGGATATTAAGAATTGTTAGGAAAACTGGATATCAGGCTCCCTAAATAGGCAGGAACCAAACAGACAGGCAGAAGAGCATCAGGTGAGGTCACCCTGTAAAACCAGTCTGGTCAGAAAGCAGCCATTAGCTCCACTGCCCTTAGAACCATCAGATCCCGTCACTGGGAATTACTGGAGAAACCACTGGATGCCATTGCAGTCATTGTTGTACAATGCAACTGGTACTATATTCTCAACTGTCCCTCCGTCTTTGTATTTACTACTTTGGAGTCAGTATCACAGGCAGAAGCATTCTATCTGTTGAGCTAATATCACCTACATCTATCACTAACATAAATGCCAGGGGTAGAGGAAAGGAAAGTTTGTCATCCTTTGGCTTCTGTACTGGGAACTGGGGCTCTGGATCCAACCAAGATTCTAGGAATGAGATATTTCTTAAAATATAAAAGGAGTTTGGAAAATGGACAGGCAAAAAAGGGGGAAGCATGTTTTTAATACATTTTCCAAGGACTACACATGTGAACAGAATCATATCTCTATGATAATGGAGGTTGAGATAGGTTCCATGATGATCAATTTGTAGAATCAACTTCAAATATAAAACACAGACAAAATTGCCATTAGTTAATTTTGGATGACTGACTCTGGGATTAGGCACAAGGTTTTGGTTTTTGTTTTTGTTTTTACTATTTTGATAACTGTGGCCAACACAGGTCATGAAAGCAGATACCTGGAGCCTTACGCACAAGCAATAAATACAGTTACCAACATGGTACGATTTAAAAGATTTGAAAATTGGCTGAAAATTGGACATTCTTTCTGGTGAATAATGATAAATACACAACATATCAATATTTGTGTGATGCGAGTAAAGCAGTCGTTGGATGAAATTTTGTAGTTTTAAGTGATTATGTTAGAAAATAAGACTTGAAATCAGATACTTAAAAGTCCATGTTAGGAATCCAGTAAAATGTGAGCAAACTACAACAAAAGCAAGTAGGACAAAGAAAATAAAGAAGAAAATAAAACAAATTATTAACAAAACTGTAAGTTAGTTCCTTGAAAATATCCATCCATCTAATTCATCTTTTTAACAGAACATAAAATGAGACAAAACCATCTCAATAGATGCAGAAAATATTTTACAAAAGTCAACACTCACGATTTTTTCAAAATCATTCATAATATTAGTGATATTAATAAATGAAACTAACAAATAACAAAGGAAACACATAAGCACATAAAAAAGTGCTTAACATCATAAGTTACCAAAAAAATTCAATTTAAAATCACAATGATTTAACACTACACATTCACTGGAATAACCAAAATTTTAAAGACTGAACATACTAAATGTTGACAAGGACACGGGAAGACTGGAACTCTCATATATCATGGTGAGAATACAAAAAGATAAAGCCACTGAGGAAAGAGTTTTGCAGTTTCATGTAAAGTGAAACACATTCTTACCACATGATACAGCAATTCCACTCCTATGTATTTAACTGTGAGAAATGAAAACATATGTCCACATAAAGACTTGTACACAATGTTCATAGCAGACTTATTCATAATAGCATAACACTGGAAACAGCTCAATTGTCCATCAATAAAAGAAGGGATAAACTGACAATTTATACAATGATATACTACTGAGCAATAAAAAGGTAGGGTACTGATATATGCAACAATGTGTAAATCTCAAAAACATTTTACTTCCGGCACCTGGGTGGCTCAGTCAGTCAAGCATCTGACTCTGGATTTCAGTTCAGGTCATATATAGCATTTTGTGGGTTTGAGCCCTGCATCGGGCTCCACACTGGCAGTGCAGAGGCTGCTTGGGACTCTCTCTCCCTCTCTTTCTGCCCTGCCCCCCTCTCTCTCCCCCCCCCTTTCTATACACACAGACAACACACACACACACACACACACACACACACACACACACACACACACACATTATTACATTTATGTGAAGTTTTTCAAAAGGCAAAAAGCAATCTAAGGTGAAGAAAATTAGAAGAGTGGTTTTCTAGGGGTTTGAGAGAGTTCATCAGCCAGGAAGAAGAATTAGAGAACTTTTTTGGTAAGGAATATGTTTTATATCTTGTTATGGATAGGGCTACATGGGTATATTATTTTTTCAGACCTCATTGAATTGTATCTTTATGATTTATATATTTCAATTTATTCAATTTACCTCAAACAGAACTTAGTAAATATTAAACTCTAATTAGTAGGTTTGCTGTGGTTTATCAATTCTGAAATTCTCTTTTGTATACCATAGGCTTGAGCAAACGAATAAATATGTTGAAGATAATTGGAGGAAGTTTTCACACACGTGCGCGTGCACACACACACACACACACACACATACATGTATATTTTCTATTCACTGAGAAGGCAGAGGAGCAAAGACACCCCAGTAGCAATGACATGACTACTTTCCAGGTCTTCGCTTCTAAATTTATTCTCCACTAAATGGAATCAGAATTCCTAGGAGAATTAGACAATACCAGTACGAAGACGTGAAAAGTACAAGATAAGCCTGGAACCTCTTGTTGTGACAGAAAGTAAGGAAGTAAAGAATAAAGGAACGTGTCAAATGAATATAAAAGTCAACTCAAAAAGGCTCCCACTGGCTGAACCTGGGGCTATTTGACCACTAAAATAAATACTGGTAGTAATGGATTATAACCTGGTGAGTAAAATAAGAATCCATGACTGCATACTGACATAAAGACACGGATGAGTAAAAAAAATAAGTGCAGGAAAAAGGAAATGCACTTTTTATGGTAGAATGAAGACCAAAAAATGAAGAAAAAATGGAGTTAGAAAGCCATGAGCAGACATCAAATCTAGTAGATAAAAGTTTGATGAACAGGATATTTATGTATTCTCAAAGTATCTCTTCACAAATTACCTGTTAACTACGAAGGAAAAATAGTGATGAAAAGATACCAAAGAGACACAAAAATTGCATAAATGTAAATCTTGCTCCTGGTTTGGATCTTGAATAGGGAAAAAGTAAGGAAATGTCATTTTGATAACTATGTTGTCGATAGGTAAGAGAAAGAACATGCTCTTAGGAAACACACAGTAAATTATTTAAGGGTAAAATTTTTGATCTCTTTGATTTACTTTCAAATGATTCAGAAAAAAAGAACAATATGCAAGTATATAAGAGGGGAAGCAAATGGACAAAATGTAAATAATTGAATCTGGGTATAGGTTATGTGGGTATTTCTAGTTCTTTGTACTATTCCTGAAACATTTCTGTAAGTTTGAAAGTATATCAAAATAGAAAATTATTGGGGCACCTGGGTGGCTCAGCTGGTTGAACGTCCGACTTCGACTCAGGTCATGGTCTTGCAGTCTGTGAGTTCAAGCCCCGCGTTGGGTTCTTTGCTGACAGCTCAGAGCCTGGAGCCTGCTTCGGATTCTGTGTCTCTCTCTCTCTGTCAAAAATAAATATTTTTAAAAAATAGAAATTTACTAAATAAATAAATAAAGTCAGGAACTCCCTCCTCCACCACCAACTCCTTTCTCCCAAAAAAGCAGTTACATGGGAGATTGGTGAGTCAAAAAAGAACAGTACAAAATACCAGTGTTTCTAGCTCCAGGGTCTTTGGAGGGTAGTTCCTAAACATAAGATGGAAGAAAGCTCCTCTTTTGCCCTACTAGTAAAAGTCCCTGAAGGTAATTCTTGCCTTCATCTCAAGTCTGGTTCTATTTTGTTTGATTGCAAGAATAGGACTAAGGAAGCAAGAATCAGGCTAATTATTCTTTTGCCTTGGGAAAAAAATCTTTTATTGTCAGTGAAAGATTTTTGATGCATTTTTTATGAATGATAAAGAAAACTTTTTCTAAAGTAGCTGGATATTTGTAAGCCCAGGGCTATGCTGAAAACTCAAATGTACACAGCAGTTTGAGCACCGTCTGTCATTAACTGTGTGAGGTTTAAGCATTCTGTTTCGTGAGATCAAGATTCTTTTTGTTTGAGGAAAGAAAGGACTGAATTTGCTGGGAGTGAGATCCCAGGACATTTGCATCCTTTTCCTTGCCAGACCATTTCTTTTATTCATTTGTATCTTGCAGTCCAAAGTCTTTATGTCATAAGGTACAGCAGTATATTTTTCACTCACTAATGAACGCTGATTAGAATTCAACCCTTGTAGGTGATATTTATGACAAAGTCACGTTGGAAGGGATATGTATCTTTCAGATATGCCCTCAGGAACTCTGAAAAAATCCATAGTAAAAAATTATCCATTCTTTTCCAAAGTTGCTATAGTTATTGGAAGTGACATTTCCTGTCATTCAACTAGATATAAAATGCTTAACATATAAACATCATCAGAACACATACACATAGCTTTGCCATTAGCTCAGACTAATGCACAGTGGGATAAAAGACATTCTACTCATATAGGTCTATTTTCTTATTTTTGACCTTGAAGGCCTTGTTGTTAAGGAGGAATGATCATCAAGGATCAGGAAATATGTGTGAAAAATCTCCAGAATATAAGAGAGAGAGAGACCAAGTAAGAAAACCATGAAAAGCAATCCAGAGGAGAGATAATGCATGAGATGCAAGAATATCTCAAAACTAAAACCAAAACTTCAAATTAATGCATCAGGGAGATAGACATTTTTGCATCAATAAAAATGGATGACCCTTAGAAGGAAGAACTAAAATAACATAGTTGAAACAAAAGTTTCTACAGAAGACTGGAAATAAATTAAATGTCAAGAAGGAAAATATGAGAGACAAGTTAAGAATTAAGAACATCAAACCAGGAGCTCAAACAACTAATTATTATGAGTTTCCTAAAGAGAATAGAAGGGAGTCATGGGGATAAAAATATCTTCAAAAGCAGACTTTTCCAAAACTAAAAAATGTACATTTCTAGATTAAAAGAACTCGAAAATGTACCAGCACAGTTAATTTTTTAAATATCCCAAACAAGGCACATTCATGACATTTTAGAATACTATGTTAAAGACAAAACCCTAAACAATTAATAATAATATTAACAATTTTAAAAAGAAGTCCATCCAAAGAATGAGAATCAGAATTAAATCAAACTTTTCAACAACAGCACCTGATGATTCAGAAAGAAAGAAATTTTCAAACTAGAATTTTTTCATTCAAGAGTAAGGGTAGAATATGGGGCGCCTGGGTGGCTTAGTCGGTTGAGCGTCCAACTTCAGCTCAGGTCATGACCTCAGGGTTTGTGGGTTTGAGCCCCACATTGGGCTCTGTGCTGACAGCTCAGAGCCTGGAGCCCACTTCAGATTCTGTGTCTCCCTCTCTCTCTGCCCCTCCCCTGCTCATGCTCTATCTCTCTCTGTCTCAAAAATAAATAGAAACATTAAAAAAAAGAGAGTAGAATAAAGATATTTTCATATATGCAAAGATTCACAAAATTATCCTTCCTTTCTTAGGTAGCTGTTGGAAAGGAGTGTAGAACGGAAAAATTATTTCTATACAGGCATTAGTGACAGAGTTTGCTTGACAAATAAACTGTTTTCTTATAAATACTAACTCATCTTTGATCATAAGGGAGAAAGAGGGACTATCTGTAAATGATGAATCAAGACAAAATTTAAACATATTATTTAAAATTACATGGTAATCAGTATAGACAATTATAATAAACCTATTATAAAGTAATAAACTTATATTGAAAGGAAAAGGAGGGTAGTGTATGTGAGATAAATTTATCAGAGAAAGTTAATATAATGTTTGATACTGATACTCAAAAGTTGTTTCATAAACGTATCTTCATATGCCTGTAATTGGAGTTTGGATCTGTAATGACATGTCTGAAAAAAATTGCCCATTCCTCATCTTCCCATGGAAGCCAAGTCCTAAGAGAAGATGAGCAGATGAAGAGATATTTTTTTAATTACAGTAAGTTCTCAGAAAATAGCCGTTAGGCACCATGACTTAAGCACTGGAAAACTAGTTGTGGTTCCGAGAGCAGCAGAAACCTGAACTTGAAGTGGGTCACAAGGATTCCTGACTACCAAAACTGGTGAATTCATCTCAAGTGGGATATGGAAGAGAATACAGTCTGCCTAATGGCTGCACATATTTGTAAACAAGGCAGAACAATTAGAATAAATATTGAGAAAATGCTAACACTTAAAGCCTATAACAGTACAGTTCAGCTCTAAGCCTTGGGTAGGCCCAGTGGAGAATTAGCAGGAAAATCTCAGCCACCCCTTTCTCTACAGGAGGCACAGATCAGTAGCTAGAGCAAAAGACAGCAGAGATTCTGATCCTGATTATAGGCGCCATTTCCACCTACACTGGAGCCCAATCTCTTTGGGAAAATCTGAGAGATATAAGAAGTAGAGTGTGCTGAGAGCCTACCAGTCATTTTGATGAAGCTATTCATTCACTGGAAGTAGATACAAACTGCTAAAGCAAGTCTTCCTGGAAAAACTTGTAATTCAAAAGACCTAATGGGAATTTTTATATCTGAGATCTAAGATGATCACTCACCATATTCCTGAAACAGTTCTCTCAACAGTCCCTGATGGAATTGTGAGAATTCTCCGGACCCCAAGTTGGATGACAACTGTAGAAAGCTCTTTGTGATTATCAGCTAAGCCACAGATGTCTGCAGAAACATGTTTTTTTTTTTTTTCTGGGTGGCATACACTGCAAACTCCACACTTTGTGAGTTAGAGGCATCTCAGTGGGACAGCTGCGGTAAGTGGCTTCAGAGAGCACATCACAGTGTAGTTTCTTCAGATTATGTTACACACACACACCCCATTCACATCACCCTGTAATATCTGCATGAATCAGAGGAAAAAGACAACTCTACAATTGAATATAAAATATAAAACTAATAAGGCATGAAATAGGAGGTATATAATGTATGATTCATAAGTCTGAGTTCTGTTTCCTGCGACAGTATAAATATTTGCCAGTTCTTAAACCAGGTATCCTATGGAGAGATCTATTATGAATATAATGGATTATTCTTCTCTAATTATAATTCCTTGGGTCTGGAGTAACCTGTGAGGAGTAGGAGATCTTACAATATACTCCACTCTAAGAGCCAAGTTTTTCTCTGGTTGTACTATGGTACCACCCTCCCACCCTGTTTTTAGAGTATGTTCATGTTGTCCTTGTCCTGTTTCTACTTTAACATTGACCTTTGAGGGAAAGTATGCTTTGTGCTTCTTTCTCTTTTTTTTTTTCTCTTCCTCACCCTCCTTCCCTCCCACTCTTCCTGATCTGCATCTCTGGATGTTGATCCCTGTCTATATGCTGAGAGGACTCTTTCCTTCCATTTTCCAGCTCTTTCCCCCTTGCCTTCTCTGTGGCTGGATTGTACAGCTGTTTCAGAATCTGGCGGTAGTACTATGGTGGTGTAACAAATTATTCCAAATGGCTTAAAATAACAGTAGCAACGATCCCACAGTTTCTGTAGGTCAGGAGTCTAGGCATGACTTAAGTCAAGTGGAAAGGATTTTTTTTAAAGCTCAGTCGTGTAATTATTGGTAAGACTCAATTCTTCCTAGCTCCTGTACTGAGGCCTTGGTTCTTCACGAGCTGTTGGCCAGAAGGCCTCCCTTGGTTCTTGTTATGGGTATCTCTCCAGAAAGTATCTCAAAACCTTGTAGCTTGCTCCATGAGAGTGAAACAAGCTATAAAGCAGGAGAGCGTGCCAGTAAGATAGAAGTCATTATCTTTTGTAATCAAATCACAGAAGTGATATCCAATTAATTTTTCTATATTCGTCTCTTCAGATGCAAGTTACTAGACCCATTCAAGGAGAAGGGATTATCCAAGGATATATATAAGTACCCAGAGGTGAGGATCACTGGAGGCCATTTCAGAGACTGCCTACCAAGCACGGTTAGAGTGTAGGGGAGGGCAAGTATTTGCAGACGCTGGAGGAGAGAGAAGGTTAGGAGCGATGTCAGAGATGCTACCACTCTGGCTGTATGGTTTGCCCATTCACATCCACATCTATCCTTCTCTCTCCCCTCTAATTCACCCTAGACTCTCACTTTGTCTTCACCATAAGGTTCTATACTCATTGAACCCTTGGTTTTAAGCATTTTCCCTGATTGTCTACCTTTCTGTCCTGCCCAATAGCAATAACTAACATTTATATGTTGGTGTATGTATAGATTATAAAGTATTTTACCTGAAAGGAACAGAATTTCAGAAAGAGATATAACCAAATGACAGAAAAGCAGTGGTCAGAGAAGTGGAAATGTCCAAATAGTGCAGGATCATAGCAATGAATTGCTTCAAGCATTCGGTGGTCAGCCTTGTGCTTTCTACTCAAAACTGGGTTCACCAAATCACCACTGTAGATCCAGAGTATTATTTGCAAACTGCAGAGTTTTATCATTTGGTCTTTTGTAAGTTTAATAAATTTGATGTAGTTGATGTTTGATTACTATAATAATCACAGAGAGTTGTAAATTTTAAATAGAAAAATATCACATTTACTTTGACTATAACCATAGAAACTGAATTAATATCAGTCCTCTTTGCTTATTAAGGTCAGGTTCTGACAGTGGTTGCCATGGTTGTGTTTGATGGTTTTCATTGACTGCATAACAATTAGAAACATTTTTCTGAAAATTAATTTTTCTGGTAACCAGGAACTGAAGTGAATTCAGGTCTAGCTACCTTTTGTACTTTGAACTGGCATTTCTTCCACAGTCACGGTCAGAGCAACATACAAAATCAATCCACAGAAAATACTTATTTATGTCATCTATGGATTTTCCAACAAATAGCTTATGAAAACACCTTTCATGTGGATAATGACTAGAAGTGAAAAGTGGACTGATTCCCAGTAATTACAGTCTGGTGTTGCTTTAATCACCAGTAAGTACTCTATCGTTAAGAAACCTAACATGCCTGAAGCAGATCAGGATACAAATTGTGACTCAAATGAGGAGATAAATGGGAAAAAGATAAATTCTATCTTGTGTATTTTCTCCTCCATCACACCACACTGTATTGCATTTGGAAGTCTTTTCATTTAAATAAAGGTATTTAAGTGACAGCTGATGAACAGTGCGTTTGTATTCCAGGAACGCTCTCTCATAGATTTGGATTATATACAGATGAAAAATAGCCCATATGGCTTTTGAACAAAATGAATGGCTGAAAGCCCTGAAAAATGCTAGTGGAAAGGTTGGCATACTAAAAGGTTAATTAAAATTTGACTCTGCAGGATGGATACTTTTATTTATAGAACTTTCAGCTGATTTTCAGCAGCCATGTTTTCTTCTAATTAAAATAATATGAACAGCTAATAGCAATCAGCTTAAAGAACTGAATATTTTAGAGAAGGGATGATTCATAGGCTTTTCAATAACCATTTTACAGTAGGTGTCTCCACTAAAGAGCACATAAAACATTTGTATTCAGCCATTGTCTGGTTCAAATGTCAGGAAGTATTAAGTTGGAAAAAATGAGGAGTGAATTATTTAAAGTGGCCTAAAATAAGTCATTGATATTATCATGTAAATTTGATATTTCCCTAAAGGTTCTAGAATCATTCTCTGACATGGCATAACTTATAAATTCTGAGAAAGTGGGCCATTAGAAGCATTATTTTAAAAAACAGAAAGTTCCTTATATATTCACATATATAACAAATTGGTAAATAATAGTATTTAAGAGAAGTAAAAGTTTGTTGTGGACACATTATGTACGCATTCAGACAGATACAAAGATAGATAGATAGATAGATAGATAGATAGATAGATAGATAGATAGAGATTAGATACAATAAAGATCATTTCATCATAATAACATCCATAGGATTAAGCATCCTTTCCCCCAAATCATTGAGAATGACTAAAGAAACAGATTAAAACCTGAAGTGGAAAGATAGAATGCATGAATAAGTAACTATACATAAGTAAAAGGTTTAAAAAAAAATAGAAGTAGAAAAGGAACACATCACAAATGTACACTTCCCAGGTGACAGAAACAACAAATCCATCCCCCTATTCTTCACCCCATTTCTCTTTTTCCTCATCTTCCTCAGCAATAAAACTCTTGAATTTCAGTGAGGCATGTCACCTTTTAGAATCAACACTCCACATCCCCACCTTCTATGAAGCTAAAGAGGACCAATTGTGCAGCCCCGGCCAGCGGAATGTAAGTGGCAGTAGTGTCTGAATCTCCTGTGAAGTGTCCATCCTCTCCTCTCCCCTTGCTGCTGACTGGAACGTAGATGTACGTGCTCTGGACAGAGCAGCCTTGTAACATAATGGTTACTTGGGAATGCAATGCTTGCAAGACTGAGAAATAAAATAAAAGGAGACTGGGAATCCAATATTGTGGAGTATCTAACCAGTCCTGGATCCTTCTTCCTAACTTGTACTTTGAGAGAAAGCAATTTCTACCTTTTAAATCCACTATTGTTTTGTTTTGCTCACTTAAGGGTGGACCAAATCCTAACTAAATACACTCTAAGATGTGGATTTATTCTAGAGAAACAAATCAGGCAATATCTCTACCATTTAAGATACACTGCTAAACTTTAAAAACCCAAACGTACAGTCTCCATGGAGAGACAGAAGTGCACTAGACCACTTATTCTCAACTTGCATGTATATCAGAATCACCTGGAGAGCTCGTTAAAACACAGAAACCCTAAAAACCCAGAAGATCTGATTCAGTAGGTCAGGGTGGGTCTGAGAATTTACATTTCTGACAGCCTCCCAAGTGATGCCAGTGTTGCCTGACTGCGGAACACACACCCCAGGTGTCACTGCCCCAGAATACACCTCCACCTCCAACATATGCATATTCTGTATGTCCCACAGCATGACACAGCTGCTCCTTGCCCTGGCCTGGCATCAGGATATTCTAATTTCTAAATGTCAGGCAAAGCCACTTTTAACATCCTGGAATACCTTGCCATTCACCTAATAAGCTCCATACCTTCATTATTTTAAACTGACTATAGCCCACAAAATAAATAGTGAAATGAACATAATACAAAAATCATGGTCTTTATTCATTATTTATTGTAATGTATTTATTTCAAGTTCCACTTCAAAAATAAGATAAAATATAAACAATTAAATCATAGGGATTTGGGGGGTGAGGAGTAGGTAGCATAATTACCTGATCATTTGTTTCTGAATCACCTAGGGCACTTATTAAAAATGGAGATTCTGGCCCCCATTCCACACATACTGAATTAGAGTACCTGAAGGCAGGGCCCAGGAATCTTTTATTTAACAAGCTCCCCAGGGGATTCTGATAAACCCAAATGTTTGCTAATCATTGATCTTGTTGTCAAAGTGTCATCAGAGACCCTAGCTCAGTCTCCTGAAAAAAGATTTTTCAGCATGACTGAGTATGAAACAGACAACCAGAATGACCTCCTTAATGCTACGGGCAAAAAGCTTGAAACCCACGTAGTAACAGGAGGGTGAGACAGCAAATATCACCAAACAAAATCATCTGAAGAATGGAATCCTTCTATTGAACACTGTGTTTGAAAAATATTTTTCTGGGGTGCCTGGTAGTTCAGTTGGCTAAGTGTCCGAATCTTGATTTCGGCTCAGGTCATGATCTCATGACCTGAGATCCAGCCCCAAGTCAGGCTCCACACTAACAGTAATGGGGCCTGCTTGGAATTTTCTCTTTCCCTCTCTACCCCTCCCTGACTCATGAGCTTTCACACACTTTCTCCTTCTCTCTCTCCAAATAAATAAACATTAAAAAAAGAAAGCTATTTTTCGCACCCAAATTCAGGCAAGTACATGAAATCTACCCCCCGTAGTCACAAAAGGCATTGTTCTATAGGAGGCCTTCAGCAGAAGGCACTAGCAGAGATGTTTATATTGAGAAGAAAACAAAGAAAGATCCCTATTTTTTTCAGCATTACACAGACCTAGGCAGTAGCAAATAGGTAAGAAATAAGACATACAAATGGCCAACAGGTACATGAAAAGGTGCTTAACATTACTAATCATCAGAGAAATACAAATCAAAACCACAATGATATATCACATCCCACATGTTAGAATGGCTATTACCAAACAGACAAGACATAGCAAGGTGAAGTTGTGGGAAAAGGGAACCACTGTATACTGTTGGTGGAAATGTAAATTGGTACAGTCACTGTGGAAAACAGTATGGATGGTTCTCAAAAACTTAAATATAGAAATACCATATGATCCAGCAATCCCACGTCCGGGTATATATGCAAAGGAAATGAATCCATTATCTTGAAGACATACCAGTACTCTCCTGTTCATTGCAACATTATTCACAATAGCCAAGATATAGAAACAAACTAAGTGTCCATCAACGGATAAATGGATGAAGATATTGTGATATAAATATAATGGAATATAATTTGGCCTTAAGAAATAAGGAAATCCTACCACTGGCAACAGCATGGATGAATCTAGAGATCATTATACTAAGTGAAATAAGCCAGGCGGAGATACGCAAACACCACATGGTATCACTGATACCTGGAATCTTTTTAAAATAAATAAACAGAAAGTCAAACTCATAGAAACAGAGAGCAGCAAAATGCTTGTCAGGGACTTGGGAGGTGGAAGAGGAATAAGGAGAAGTTGGTAGAAGTGTATAAATCTCAATTATAAAATGAAAAATTTCTCAGGATCTAATCTACAACACGATGATAACACTATATTATATAACTGAAATTTGCTGACAGAATAGAACCTAAATGTTTTCACCAAAAACAAAAGTAAATATGTAAGGTGATGCATGCATTAATTAATTCATTAACTCCATAGCAGGGATCTTTTCACGATGTATATGTGTATCAAGTCATAAAGTTATACACTTTACATAGCTTATGATTTTGTCAATTATACATCCGTAAAGCTGAAAAAAAGTTTAAAAATTAAAACATTTTTAAAAAAGAAATAATAAGCAGAGCAGTCAAAAAGCTGACTCTACGTCCTTAACCTCTTCAATCTACCCCCTTATATTGAGCTCCACCCTCACTACCATAGTCTTGGTAACCATCAAGTCTCCCCTAGACTCCTGCAACTACCTTCTACCTGGCCTTCCTCTTTCAGCCTTACCCACCTCTGACCACCGCTTCACGCTGCCATTGGAATGACTCTCTAGACACACATCTGATCATGACAACGTACCAATTAAAATCTTTTTGGACTCCCCATAGTCATAAGTATAAAGTCCAAATCCCCTAGCACAGCAAAAGCCCCTTGCGCTCTCCCCTTTTCCTATGCCTCCAACTTCATCCCTCATCATCACCCTCCTCTCACTTGGCACCACATCTAACTACTTGTCGTTCCTGTCATGTGCCCCAACCTCTCATCTCCAGCTTTTCCCTCTGCTTGGAAATTGTTCTCCAGAAATCTCTACCCACCCCCACTTCTCCCTGGGTAACTCCCACTCAGTTGTTCAGGACTCTGCTCAGGTCACTCCTTGTTGGAAGTCTCATCTGACTTGGCTGGGTTCTTCTGTCATTGTTCTCTCTCTGAAGTCTCCTTCCTTCCATCCTTCCTTCCTTCCTTCCTCCCTCCCTCCCTCCCTGCCTCCCTCCCTCCCTCCTGTCCTTCCTTCCTTTCCTTCCTTTCCTTCTTTCTTCTCTCTCTTTGTCCTCCCCTCCTTCCCTCTCTCCTTCTCTTGATCTTAATATACATACTAAGTGAATAAAATTGGTATTTCTTAGCCCAAAACTATAAACTTGTAACTCCCAGTAATGGGAAACATTTCTAGATTATAATTTGTCTTTGATATACTTTTTGCACTCTGTCATATGATAAAAAGGACTATTGAACAGTGGTGTGCTGAGGAAAACTAAGGAACAGAGAATGCTCTTGTTCCCATAAGACACTTACCAACAAGACTATATATATATACACACACACAAAGACACACACACGTGTATATATATATATATATATACACACACATACACGTGTATGTATGTATATGTATATATATATATATGTATGTATATGTATATGTATATATACATATACACGTGTATATATATATACACACACATATATATATATCTGTACCAGTTTGTGCAGACATCAGGAAGCAACCAGATGAGCATGGCACATGGACCTTCAAAGAAGAGGCACCAGCAGAGAACAAGGTAAACCAGAAGATAAATGCAGAAAGAATTGCCTCAGAGGCACTGCTGGATTCAATCCTACTTATGGTCTCAGCAGTATTCTATTATTCAGGTACTAGTCAGCACTTTCCTGTGCCACACATCCAGCAGCCTATTATAAACAGCCCCAGGCCAGGAAGAGATGCAGTTTACTTAATTAACTTAGATGACCCAGTGTCCTCACCTCCTGCCATCTCACCTGCTTTCCACATTTGTGTTTTGGCAAAATCTTCAGTACTGCTCTGGCTCAGCTCTCTGCTAAACATTCACTGCTGGCATCCAGCCTTGGCTCCTTCCCACACATACGTACCCTAGGTCTCAAACACTGTATCTGATTTGCTACCTGGCTTCTCTGTCTTCCCTACATTTCCATGATTTCAGATTTTTATGCCTTATGCCACTATGGGCACCTCAATAAGAGAAAGGTTTTCTAGCTAAGCCTTGGCAATACTGCTGTTTTAAGTTTCATTTAACTTTTGGTGAACTCTATATGTTTCATGCCATATTGCAGCACAGTGGCTCTCTAAAAGTTCCAAGTTAAAAGATCTCGTCAGGTAATGCCAAATGAAACCATCAGATTGAGGAACCTCATAAAAAGGGGTCCTTTGGCATGGTTGCTATTGGGGTGTAATCTCTTACAAGAACCTCATGGATTTCCTGCTCTGTTACCTGGTCTACCAGACCTCATATAATTATGGCAATATCCATGATGGTACTGACATTATTCTTGGTTTTAAAATACTTTAAATGTTTGATCAATATTGATTTTGAGCTACTTTTTATTATCAATATTAATTTTGAATTATAAAATTCAACTTTGCATTTGCTACTGAGATTTATTTCACCGATCCTTGTATAAAAAGAGTAACTTTCCTAATCTTGTACGGTAAAATATAAACCTACATAATGAATGGAAATATTTCTCTCATCATACTGGTCACTCTTTTAGAAACTATCATCTCTTTATAGTCTATACTTTGAAAAAGCTCTTTGTTTTACAGTTCAAAGCGAATTCATCATAGAATATGTCAGCTTAGAGCAGAGGGCAATAAACGCCTCCTTATCCAAAGACCAGGAAAAGCATTAATTATAACAGAATGTTGCAAACCTCCCTACTCTGCTTCAGAAACTCTCTTAGTTCTTTTCCACTGGGATATAATCTAATGTTACGCATTCATATTTTCACCCCTACTGTTGAAAAAATGATAATAGCAGTGATGTTACTCAGACTAAACCTATCAAAAGTTTTTCTAGCAAAAGTGACATATGATAGATTTAACCAGCAATACACCCACCTACACACACACACACACACACACACACACACACACACGAAATATTAAAATACATATTTAAATGATCTATTCTCAGGTATAAAATCAGAGGACTGAATGCCAATGAAACTAAAGTTTCTTTTTTTCTTCCTAGAAACTAAAATTTCTAAATTTAGGAATTCTAAATTTCTAAAACAATCTAAGTTTCCTGGTGATATTTTTCCCTTTTTATCTCATTTTTGACAGTCAAAATTCTCAGGTAAAAGAAATATGGCAAAATTTCTCCTTGCCTCTTTGCTGGTATTTGAGGAAGTTTTAAATGCCAGTTGTCATAGCACCAGAGCAGTGTTCCAAGGCCGTCTGTCTGTCTGTCTGTCTGTCACACTGGCCTAACTGTAACTAGTAAAAGCTGTTCTCATTGTGTTAGCCATTCTTACACTGATAATTATATTGAGAATATTATTGTTGATTGATAAAGTAAATTTTAGGCTACATTTTTATTAGGGAAAATAGGGGTTTATGTTGAATTATGGAATGAAAACATGAATTAGATTGGTAATTTTGCTTAATTCTTTTTTACGCTTGTGACAAGGACCATTACCTCTTATTTTCTTTGATCCCATAAATATGCATTTGTTAATTTTTTGTTCTTTTTCTGCACTTTTGTTACATCTGTACAAGTTATTTTCATATTTCAAAACAAAATATGCCCGTGAATTCCGTGAAAAGGAAAATGTTTTCACTAATGCCTTCTGGGAACTAAATGCTAATTCCCACATTAAATAAGAAATCTCAAAAGATATAGGATCTGTGGAAAACAAGTACAGCATGGAAGATCTTTTCTCTGAATATGTTAGTTTAGAAATGTATAATCACTTAAGTTCAAGGAGCACTTTTCTGTTCCATTTTTCTAAGTTCTGTAGTGAATCAAATTCCATGTGAGTTAATTTTTATGGGGAGAAACTCCATAGTCATTGGGAACCATTTGAGTACCATTAAAACAAATCAATCCAAAATAATAACTGAGTCAGTGATAAGAATCATAATCATAAATAATAGTAATAATGTCAGAGATAATTCTGTAACCAAGGATTATAGGTTGTGTTTCTGTTAAAGTGGCTTTCAAGTACTGGCAGAATGTGAACCTATCTTTTGCTCTCCCCCATACCTTCTTATTTCCAAGGTTAGTAGCTAAACCTAGCAGTAGCCTCCCATTTTTTGTGTCTGAGGCTACATAACTAAGTCCTGTGTAACTGAACCTGAAAAGTCTGGCAGAATGATGATACTCATGATCAGTAAATAGACACAGCAGGTTTAAAGTCAGACTCCCTATGGCCATAAACTCACCTGAGCTATTTGAGTAAATCAGAGCCATTTATTTAACAAATATTTATGGAAGGCCTATTTTGTGTCAAGCTACTTGTTAATTCCTATGGCTACAAAATCTGATAAAGTTTCCTGCACCATTGAGTTTTCCAAATACTGGGAAACAAAAATCAATTGTGTGACAATGAGTTGTCTGACAATCAGGGTCACCCTGTAATCTCTATTGAGTTGTGGGAAAGTGACACCTGTGAAGTCAGATTGAATTAAGTCCAAATTTTCCCTCTGCCATTCACTGACTGTGTTACTTTTAGAAAGTCATTTAACCACTTTGAGCCTTAACTTTTGCATCAGTAAGATAAGGATAACAATACCCTGCAAGAGTATTATGGAAAATCTATTTGATCAATAATTTTTTTGACATGTACTATGTGCTAGGCACTTTTATAGGTTTCTGGAATATATTATGAACATAGCAAAGATCTCTGCCCTTGTGATGCTTATAATTCAAGAATATTGCCTGCTACTGTTCAATAATAACTATTTTCATCATTATAATAATATAAAGTATTTAGTAGGTTTAATTCAAAAATAATAACTGAGAAAAATGTGCTCTCAGATGTTATAATCAACACCAAGTAAGGCAAAATACAATCTGAAAATAAGGCACCTAAAAATAAAAAATTTAGAAGGAGCAATATAGTCAAGGTTAAAATGTAGCTGTTTCAAATAAATACCAGGAATACGAATTTGACTGGAGTACTAGGATTAATATTCAGTTATGAGGGAATGGTCAGAGGAATTCAGTTTGAGCTGGTATGTGAGAAGTTTACTGTCTCACATCTAATCAACCCAGGAAGGCCAACCCAACCATGATACCATCTGTTCCAGAGGCTGCACGTGGTCAAAAGCACAGGCTTCCTCTCACCTCTACTGAGCTTGCTGTGGGTCTAGCTGATAGGCTGTGGAGACTGACACTATGTCCTCAGTATAATACCACCCCTCTAGGAGACCAAACAGCCACTTGGATAGCAAATTGGTTACTTCACATATTTTCTACTCCAGAAGTGCAGAAATTTACCCTTTCACAAAATCAGCACATATTCTGGGTATAGGTTTGCTTTCCTTTTGTGAAGTCCCGTTACCAGCATCACTCTGTAAGGATTAATAGTGTTTATTATCATGGGATTCGTACGTAACATCACTACAGGCCAAGGGACCCACTTCACAGGAAAGACGGTGTGATGGTGAACATACACACACTCTCCTGGTGCCTATCACAAAGTTCATCACTCAGAAGTTGCCCTCCTAATTCAACACTGCAGGGGCCCCTTCAGAGTGCACCTGAGATTCCAGCTTGTGGGTGCGGTGCTGTCCTTCAAAGTGAAGTATAGACACTGAACCAATGTCTATTTTACAGTGTTATGTCCCTGGTCTGGGAACCAAAATGTGGATATAGGGAAAGTTTTTCTAAATGTCACTCCCAGTAATCCACTTGAAGAATTTATGCTTTCTGTTCCCACAACTTTTGGCTCTGCTGATTTAGTTTCTGGTTCCTGGGAGTGGATGAGGAGGTACTTCTATCAGGGGCACAGCAAAGATTCCACTAATTCTAAATTTATATCTTATACCTGGCAATTTTAAGCTCATCATGCCTAAAGACCACAAGGCAAAAACAAAGAGTTGCTATGCTATATGAACACGAGTCATTGATAATCAGTTAATCCCTGATTATCATGAGGAGATAGAATTGCTCTTTGATGATGAGCAGAAAGTCTGGGACTTGACAAAGTCACTGACTTACCTCTGATTACTTCCACATGCATGACAGCTCTTGGTGGACAGTTGTAGCAACCACTGCCTTACAGGAGTACAAGAACCATGGTCTCAGATCCCTCAGGCATAAAATTCTGGGTTTCCCCACTCATTACGCATCCTAGATCAATAGAAATGCTGGCTGAGGGTAAAGAAAATCTCGAACAGGTGGTAAATAAAGTATGTGATGAGTGAATTGTGGCCTTAGCATCAGAGAGTATAGTTTGTCCTACAAACCTTTCCATGTAAAGCATGTTTGATAGAAATTTTGAGTGTTTACCAGCCTGAAGAAGCTATCACA
This sequence comes from Felis catus, assembly GCF_018350175.1. Classification (NCBI taxonomy): domain Eukaryota; kingdom Metazoa; phylum Chordata; class Mammalia; order Carnivora; family Felidae; genus Felis; species Felis catus. The sequence continues at coordinate 86,433,117 of NC_058372.1, forward strand.
GGATGGAGTGAAACTTAATAGAAGGAAGAGTGGCTCTAAATGATGAAGGGATGCAATGTAGCCAAAGCTGTTGATACCTCGTGTTCCTGACTTCCAAACACCAGTATCTGTATCTGTCTAATGGCTTTCTCCAAAGCCTTGAGAGGCTGCTCTGCTGTTACACAGCACCTGGCTGGAAGCACCAAGGAATCCATACTCTGGGAACAGCTGTCCAACAATGATTGACTTCTATCTAGACTCTTTGTGCCTTGTGGGATATATTTTGAAGTGCTTCTTCTACACCATATCACAGAGTTTTCCCTTGAAATAAAGCTCAGTTGTAGAGGCTAAAGTTTGGGATTGTGATGCCTCCCGCTTTGGTCTTCTTCAATATTACTTTGGCTATTCAGGGTCTTTTGTGGTTCCATACAAATTTTAGGATTGCTTGTTCTAGCTTCGAGAAGAATGCTGGTGCAATTTTGATTTGGATTGCTTTGAATGTGCAGATAGCTTTGGGTAGTATTGACATTTTAACAATATTTATTCTTCCAACCCATGAGCGCGGAAGGTTTTTTCCACTTCTTTGTATCTTCTTCAATTTCCTTCATAAGCTTTCTATAGTTTTCAGCATACAGATCTTTTACATCTTTGGTTAGGTTTATTCCTAGGGATTTAATGATTCTTGGTGCAATTGTGAATGGGACAAGTTTTTTTATTTCTCTTTCTGTTGTTTCATTATTGGTGTATAAAAATGCAACTGATTTCTGTACATTAATTTTGTATCCTGAGACTTTGCTGAATTCATGTATCAGTTCTAGCAGACTTTTCGTGGAGTCTATCAGGTTTTCCATGTGTAGTATCATGTCATCTGCAAAAAGTGAAAGTTTGCCTTCATCTTTGTCAATTTTGATTTCCTTTTGTTGCCTGATTGCTGACGCTAGAACTTCCAACACTATGTTAAACAATAGCAGTGAGAGTGGAAATCCCTGTCATGTTCCTGCTCTCATGGGAAAGCTCTCAGCTTTTCCCCATTGAGGATGATATTGGCTGTGGGGTTTTCATAAATGGCTTTTATGATGTTGAAGTATGTTCCTTCTATCCTGACTTTCTCAAGGGCTTTTATTAAGAAAGTATGTTGTATTTTGTCAAATGCTTTTTCTGCATCAATTGACAGGATCATATGGTTCTTATCTTTTCTTTTATTAATGTGATATATCACATTGATTGATTTGTGAATATTGAACCAGCCCTGCAGCCCACGAGTAAATCCCACTTGATCATGGTGAATAATTATTTTTATATGCTGTTGAATTCGATTTGCTAGTATCTTATTGAGAATTTTTGCATGCATATTCATCAGGGATATTGGCCTGTAGTTCTCTTTTTTTGCTGGGTCTCTGTCTGGTTTGGGAATAAAAGTAATGCTGGCTTCATAGAAGAAATCTGGAAGTTTTCCTTCCCTTTATATTTTTTGGAACATCTTGAGAAGGATAGGTCTTATCTCTGTTTTAAATGTCTGGTAGGATTCCCCAGGGAAGCCATCTGGTCCTGGACTCTTATTTGTTGGGAGATTTTTGGTAACTGATTCAATTTCTTCTCTAGTTATGGGTCTGTTCAAGTTTTCTATTTATTTCTGTTTGAGTTTTGGAAGTGTGTGGGTGTTTAGGAATTTGTCCATTTCTTCTACAAAGCTGTAATCATCAAGACAGTATGGTATTGGCACAAAAACAGACAACTAGACCAATGGAATAGAATAGAGACTCCAGAATTGGACCCACAAAAATATGGCCAACTAATCTTTGACAAAGCAGGAAAGAATATCCAATGGAAAAAAGATAGTCTCTTTAACAAATGGTGCTGGGAGAACTGGACAGCAACATGCAGAAGAATGAAACTAGACCACTTTCTTACACCATTCACAAAAATAAACTCAAAATGGATGAAGGACCTGAATGTGAGACAGGTAACTATCAAAACCCTAGAGAAGAAAGCAAGAAAAAACCTCTCTGACCTCAGCTGCAGCAATTTCTTACTCAACACATCACCAAAGGCAAGGGAATTAAAAGCAAAAATGAACTATTGGGTCCTCATGAAGATAAAAAGCTTCTGCACTGAAAAGGAAACAATCAACACAACTAAAAGGCAACCGACGGAATGGGAAAAGATATTTGCAAATGACATATCAGACAAATGGCTAGTATCCAAAATCTATAAAGAACTCACCAAACTCCACATCCAAAAAACCAATAATCCAGTGAAGAAATGGATAGAAGACATGAATAGACACCTTTCTAAAGAAGACATCCAGATGGCCAACAGACACATGAAAAGATGCTCAATGTCACTGCTCATCAGGGAAATACAAATCAAAACCACACTGAGAATACCACCTCATGCCAGTCAGAGTGGCTAAAATGAACAAATCAGGAGACTATAGATCCTGGAGAGGATGTGGAGAAATGGGAACCCTCTTGCACTGCTGCTGGGAATGCAAACTGGTGCAGCCACTCCAGAAGACAGTGTGGAGGTTTCTCAAAAAATTAAAACTAGATCTACCCTATGACCCAGCAATAGCACTGCTAGGAATTTACCCCAGGGATATAGGAGTGCTGGTGCATAGGGGCACTTGTACCCCAATGTTTATAGCAGCACTTTCAACAATAGCCAAATTATGGAAAGAGCCTAAATGTGCATCAACTGACGAATGGCTAAAGAAGATGTGGTTTATATATACAATGGAATACTACAATGCAATGAGAAAGAATGAAATCTGGCCATTTGTAGCAACGTGGATGGAACTGGAGACTATTGTGCTAAGTGAAATAAGTCAGGCAGAGAAAGACAGATATCATGTTTTCACTCTTATGTGGATCCTGAGAAACTTAACAGAAGTCCATGGTGGAGGGGAAGGAGGAAAACAAAAGTTACAGAGAGGGAAGGAGGCAAACCATAAGAGACTTTTGAATACTGAGAACAAACTGAGGGTTGATGGGGGGGTGGGGGAGAGGGGAAAGAGGGTGATGGGCATTGAGGAGGGCACCTATTGGGATGAGCACTGGGTGTTGTATGGAAACCAATTGGACAATAAATTACATTTAATATAAAAAAGGGAAAAATAATAAAATAAAGCTCAGTTAGGGGAGCCTGGGTGGCTCAGTTGGTTGGGCGTCGGACTTCAGCTCACGTCATGATCTCACAGTTCGTGAGTTCAAGCCCTGAGTCGGGCTCTGTGCTGACAGCTCAGAGCCTGGAGCCTGCTTCAGATTTTGTCTCTCCCTCTCTCTCTACCCCTCCCCCATTCACGCTCTGTCTCTGTCTCTCAAAAATAAATAAACATTGGCAGAAAACATGAATAGGCACTTCTCTAAAGAAGACATCCAGATGGCCAACAGGCACATGAAAAGATGCTCAACATCACTCCTCATCAGGGAAATACAAATCAAAACCACACTCAGATATCACCTCATGCCAGTCAGAATGGCCAAAATGAACAAATCAGGAGACTACAGACGCTGGAGAGGATATGGAGAAACAGGAACCCTCTTGCACTGTTGGTGGGAATGCAAACTGGTGCAGCCGCTCTGGAAAACAGTGTGGAGGTTCCTCAAAAAATTAAAAATATATCTACCCTATGACCCAGCAGTAGCACTGCTAGGAATTTACCCAAGGGATACAGGAGTACTGATGCATAGGGGCACTTGTACCCCAATGTTCACAGCAGCACTCTCAACAATAGCCAAATTATGGAAAGAGCCTAAATGTCCATCAACTGATGAATGGATAAAGAAATTGTGGTTTATATACACAATGGATACTACGTGGCATTGAGAAAGAATGAAATATGGTCTTTTGTAGTAATGTGGATGGAACTGGAGAGTGTGATGCTAAGTGAAATAAGCCATACAGAGAAAGACAGATACCATATGTTTTCACTCTTATGTGGATCCTGAGAAACTTAACAGAAACCCATGGGGGAGGGGAAGGGAAAAAAAAAAGAGAGAGGTTAGAGTGGGAGAGAGCCAAAGCATAAGAGACTCTTAAAAACTGAGAACAAACTGAAGGTTGATGGGGGATGGGAGGGAGGGGAGGGTGGGTGACGGGTATTGAAGAGGGCATCTTTTGGGATGAGCACTGGGTGTTGTATGGAAACCAATTTGACAATAAGTTTCATATATTTAAAAAAATAATAAAAAAATAAATAAACATTAAAAAAAGTTTTGAAATAAAGCTCAGTGAGCTCATAGTAATACCTGGTTGATAGCACACTTATTATTGCTGTATTTCCTACTGTCTCGTTTCCTCATTCCCTACCAGTGTTTTCTGCAAGTTGCAAACAAACTGCACTCACTCAAATCCTTTTCAGGTCTGCTTCTGGGGAATCCAAACATTCCTACTAGCTCTATTACATTCCCTAATACCTAGACTCTAAGATCCTTAAAGGCAAAGAATATGTTGTTAAATATATTTCATACCCCTAGTCCAGTGCCTCATGTATAAATGCTAGTCAATTAATGTTTATTCTACTTGTTCTGTATTTGTTTTTCTCTTTTATCTTCTTTTGGATTAACTAAATGTGTCTAATTCATTTTCCCCCAAAACTGTTTGTGGTTTATGTATTCTTTTTCTATTGTGCTAGTGAACTGTTATCTGTCATCACAGTCTTACTACTCGATTTACTAAATACTTATTATGTATATTACCTTTCTTTAACATTTCCCAATGAATTTTTTATGTCGTCATTTTTGTGTATTTTAAGTCTACATATATTTATGACCTCATAAAACGTTATTATTGTTTCAAATACAATATTCATTAATATTTACCTAACATTTATTCCTTCTGATACATTTCATTTCTTCTTCACTTCCAACATTCCATCTGTAGTCATCTACCTTTTGCCTTATAATCTCCCTCTGGAATTTCCTTCATGTAAGTTTATTGCTGATGAATTTTCAGTTTCTGTTTCTATGGTAAAGTCTTTTTTTGTCCTCCCTTCTGAATAATATTTCCTTTGGGTACAGAATCTGTGTTGGTAATTATTTTTTTGCAATACTGTAAAGATATTATTATTCCCTTGTCTTCTGAGAAGCCAACGGTCAGTTCAGTGTTGTTCCTTTGATAGAATATATTTTTCTCCGGTTTCTCCTCTGGTTTCCCTAAGATTTTACCTTTGTCTTTGACTGTGTGGGATTTTCTTTGTATTCATATGTTTGAAAACCTATACTTTTGCATATATGGTCTGATATCTTTCATAAATTTTAGAAAATATTCACTCGTATGTCTTCCCAGATTGTTTCTGCCCCATTCTCTCTGTCCTCTCTGCCAAAAACTTCAATTGCATACATCTTAACTGCATGTCACATGCATAGTATTCTCTTTTCCATTGTTGCATCTTTTACATCTTGTTTCTCTTTGTTTCACTCTAGATATTTCTTCTAACCTATCTTCCAGTTCAATTTTTTGTAAACGCATCCAATTTGCTGTTAAAGCCAAGCCCCTCATAATTAATTTTATTTATTTTGGTTTTCAATTTTAAATTTCCATTCAGGTCTTTCATAATTTCTAGTCCTCTAGTTAAATATGTCAACTTGTCATTGAATACCTTAAAATATTATCACAGTGATTTTAAAATCTGTGTCTGCCAACTTTAATATCGGCATTTCTTTTGGACATGTTTAGGTTTTTATTGGTTTTTAATTAGTTACTTATATTTTTATGTTTTGTTATTTTTTACTGAGTGTTGAAAACCATATGTAGAAATATCTAGAGGTCATTTGAAGATAATAATAATTTTTTCTTCATCCAAAATTGATTTGCATTTTCTCAGCCAAGAATAAGTCTAGGAGGATATCCTCTTAAACCAATCACAGATGAAATTGATTTAAGGAGCATCTGCGTGGTTTAGTCAGTTAAACTTCCGACTCTTGGTTTTGGCTCAGGTCATGACCTCATGATGGTTCACGGGTTCGAGCCTCACATGGGCATCCACACTGACAGTGTGGACAGTGCAGAGCCTGCTTGGGGTTCTCTCTCTCTCCCTCTCTGCCCCTCCCCAGCGTGGTGTCTCTCTCTCTCTCTCTCTCTCTCTCTCTCTCTCTCTCTCTCAAAATAAATAAATAAATTTAAAAAAAATGATTTTGAAATTGAGGTCAGGCCTTCCAAGAGCTAGTATATGCTATTTTTACCCTTACTCCTAAGGTATAGTCCTTCAGGGCTTCAACTGAAAGCCTAGTTTGTTTGTGGGTACACTTCCTTGTTGCCCCAATTCCAATATTTGTTCTGCTAATACTGTGAGGTTGACAGAAGTTCTGCTGAGTTTCCTAGGCTTTCAGTCACTGCTTTCAAGTTGGCAAGTGCATTGAGGGAAAAAAGCAAGGCCAAATTGTCTGACACACACCTCCCTGTTCTTTCCTTTTCTACGTGTCTTAAACTGTCAAGTCCTCTCTACCAAGGTAGCTGTGCAGTGCCTGCAATCAGGTTTTTGGTTCTTATTTTTATAACTCTTGTATATGTTTTACAAATCTGTTTAGTTGTTCTTCATTTGTCTGAATAAGCTAGCTCACCATTTCTGGAAGCAAAACTCTTTCAAATAGCATATTATTAAAAGCTAATAAGGCAAAAAATGTTCTGGAAACTGAAAGAGTATCAGAAAGTATTGTCTAAGGAAACTTAGATATGTTAAGTAGGAGACAAAAAGTTAGAGAAATCTTATAGAAGAAGAATAGAAGTTTAAGAGATGCAAATGATGATCCCTAAAAAACAAATATGAAATACTGAACTTATAAAAACAAGAATTCCAAGATAAGATCAATAGAGGAGAAGGGACTGTTAAAAAGCATGAAGTTAATCAAGGAACAGTCTTCTTCACCAAAGAAAAACCTGAGTCTACAAATCAAAATACTAAAATGCTCAGTTCTAGCAAAATCAATGAGAAAAATGTATATTTAGATGTATTCTGATAAAATGTCTGAACTTGGAGACTGGGAAAAAAGAAAAAAGAAAAACCTTATACGCACAAAGAGAGTGAATCTTTGTTAATGGCATGGGAAGAATGATTATATTTCATGAAGTTATCACTCATTGTTTCCTTACATAAAAGACACCAAAATTTAGGTTCATTTGCATCTCTACAATAATAAAAGCCTATACTTTTAAATTGGCATCTAAGTACATCCAAAATTTCTTATGATTGATTACTGCTTGGTATCAACTTAGTGGTTGTGTTTGGAAAGAGCTATCAACTTCTTTGTTAAGTTCATTGTGGGAAGTTTAGGGATAATGGCTTCATCCGCCACAATATATGATGATTTCATATTGTTCTCAATTTCCTTACAATGCCATGTACTTACATTCTGTTATGATTGTGCTTCACACACCCAGGTTGCAAAGAGAAATATACTTAAAAAAATTTTTAAAGATAAATGAGGACACTTCAGTAAGATAAAGAAGAACACGTAAAATAATAAAAGGTAACAACTGAGGACACTTTTTTGAAAAGGGAACTCATTTTGATTGGTAATTAAAAAAGCAAAGTCCTATGTTTATAAATTAACATGCATTAAAGCCCAATTTCAGCAAAAAATTTAATTGATGGAGCTGAGTTTGGTTGGTTGGCAATTAATTAAAGTGGAGGAATGAAGGTGGTAAATGTTATTTTTTAAAAAACAGCTATACGGACACCCATAAAAATAGTAAACTATCACACAGCCCTACTCCTGTCTGACAGACTTGCAAAAGCTATGGGAGTACATGGCGTGAGCATATGTTTTTAACACCATGGCATACTCCACTTTGCTTCATCCACCATACCAATCTAATAACAGTTATTTCCTAGAATGCATAAAACACCAAATTTTCCATATACTCTTTGCATATGTTCTTTTTTCTAGGTGATATCTCTCCTTCTCCCCCCCCCCAACACACATACACACAATGTACAAAGATATATACAGAGCGGGGATTCTGCTGATTCCTTTGTAAATATATATGACAACAAAGATTCAGCAATATTTTCCCAAGTCTTCAGAGAAATGGCATTCCAGTAAAACAAACCATCATTTACTGACTAAAATAAACTTAGGCAAGGAATACTCTAGGAGAATATAACCCTAATTCAAGAAATCTCACTGTAAATAAAGTATTTAATTTTGTATTAAAAAGGCTAGGAAATAATACTAAAAATAAAGCCTAAATGAGAGGAAGGTTGAAACATCATTGTGTAGGTTTACGAGCATAATAACTAAGCACAACAAGGCTGGAATGAAAACTGCTTAGGTTTGAATTTCAGTTCTGCAGTAAACTTTGTCTCATTTTGACATTGTTCATTAGAGAAAAGGAGCTTCAAATATGGCATAAAAGTCAAAAATAACCATTAGCATAATAAAAATAGAAAGTAGACTTCCCAATTCACCAGAAGAGAAAAACAAGCCAACACACTGAGTCCAAATTGGAATACAGGAAAGAAAAAAAGAGAGAGACTAGCAAGTCTGAAAAACGTAAAAGCATAAAACAAGTAAGTCACTACAAGGTATTTTCCTCATCTCCGTTCCACTCCCCCCACCCTATGTTCCATTCTTGACTTCTAGAAAATGCCAAGTCCCTTCTGGCTTCCTGTTACATATGTAAGCAAGGAGAAGAAAAGCAGACATTTGGTGTTGCAACTAAAACTAGAGAAAGAAACCAGGGTGTTCCTAGCATAATAGTGTATGGGACATATGTACTATAATATGTCTGAGTAATGTTCGATTGCGTTGTAGCTTCCTCTCCCACACAATCCAAAGTGCAGTTGCCCCCACCCACAGAATCCCAACCCTAACTAAAATAGAAACAGACAGAACTGAATAATAATTCCTCTGAAACTGGGTGGAAAACCGGGGCTAGTGGTAGCTGGGAAGTATGAAGAGAAAGCAGAGGTCAAAAGAAACAAAGGTTTTGAATTTCCCTGTAACTATGAGACAGGAAGCCTCATAAGGCAGCTCCATAGCTGAACCTGAAGAGCTGGAGGCATGAGATGAATAGGGTAGGGGATCCATCCCTAGATTCCCATGGACTCTGTAGGTTGGAGTGTATGACTCAAGACAGAAGTGCTACTCCATGCATTACTCTGAATCCTATGAGCATTTGGTCAGCTAAGAGTAAAAGCATTTAATATTTAAAAGTTACACCCCTTCTAGCTACTAGAAAGGGCACAAGAGTCTCAAACATACACAAATGGAACATTTTTTCTGATAAATTAGGATGTACCTTTGTGGAGAATATCTTCTTTCAGTTACCTACAGTGCTCTGGAGACAGTTTGCCTTCTTAGTAACTATGTACCCCCAATACTAACACATAGTCCCCTGACCTCTTTTTCAAATGTTCAACAACTGGTCATTCAACTCCAGTGAGTAGAGAGTCTTCCAGTAGCCAGGGAAACCAGCTTAGAGAGTCCAGCTCTTTGGGATGTTAAATGGTCTGCCATCCATCTTAAAAGGCTCCTTTCGGTCAGCTTGACCTGTCCTGAATTCCAGATACTTCTTTTCTGTATTAGCAACAAATCTCTATCCATAAGACACAACTAAACATGATGCTAAGGCCTTGATGTTTTAATTTTTCTTCACTTTTATTGGCCTCCACAATGTCAAGGAAACCAATAGAGAATGCATACTTATGTGATGTTGTCTCTATATAAGGCTCTCCACAACAGGCAACACCATTGGTCCCTACAAATCACAGTTTCAAATCATATATCCTAGACACAGCTACAGTTTGCTCTGGAGTTGTCAAAAATCAAATGTTTTTGAATCTATGTTATTTAAATTTTAAGATCTATTCATCATAACTAAATGCAATTTGGCATTCTGGACTGGATCCTGAAGCAGAAAAAGAACATTAGTGAAAAAGCTGGTGAAATCCGAATGAAGTCTAGGATGCAGTTAAAGTGAAGTATCATTAGTTTTTTGATAAATGTACCATGAATTATCAGCAGTTAACTTTAGAGGAAATTGGGTAAGGGATATATAAGAGCTCTCTGTATTATCTTTGTCTTTCACTTTTCAGTAAATCTAAGATTATTCCAAATTAAAAGCTTATTTTTAAAAAACCTCTTTACTCACCAGGTCCAAGGAGTAGGGATTTGGAGCCCTGGAGGGCAACTGTAGAAAACAGCTAAAATAAGCCACTGCCTTATATATAATAACCAAAGTCTTTGGAGGATAGATGGCAGCCAGCAGTAGTGGCAGCTCTTCAGTCAGGTTCTTCTGAGGAAGACCCAGACTTAGTCTACACTTAAATTTCATGTAGACATTTATTCTATTTTGTTTTATTAAATTAATCAACCTTCTTCTAGTAATGGAGACTGTGACTTTTTTTAACATACAAATATCCTTAACGGGCAAAATCAACACAATAATCCAGAAGGATAAGCCCTATTCACCAGGTTTCAGTCATGAATGAGATCTCTCACAATCATCTTACGCACACTAATAGGACTACCAGGCACGGCCAATATAACAGAAAGATCAAATCTGTCTGTAAAGAAATAAGTGTAAATGGATTAAATTCCCTCATTCAATCACAAAAATGCTTGATTTGGGAGAAGAAACAATAACAAACTAAATACATCTTATAAGGAATATAACCATATGGAGGGACTTCTGGATGAAAATGACATAATGATTTCATACTTTGAAAACTGTCTCAGGGTGTCTGGGTGGCCCAGTCGGTTGAGCGTCCAACTTCGGCTCAGGTCATGATCTCAGGTCATGATCTCACAGTTCATGAGTTCGAGCCCCACATCGCACTCTGTGCTGACAGCTCCAAGCCTGGAGCCTGCTTTGGATTCTGTGTCTCCCTCTCTCCCTCTCCTGCTCGCACTCTCTCTCTCTCTCAAAATAGATAAACATTAAAAAGATTTTTTTAATGTCTCTGTTTCAGAGATAAATGAAAGAAAAGTCATATAAAAAGAGAAAATCAAACAACCTAACAGTTAAACTGACAGACTAGAAATGGGTAGAAAAGCAAATAGTGTGTGGGGACTGAATCCACACAATGGCTGGCCTTTGGGCCAGAAGCTGACAGTGGGGACAAACGAAGCTCAAAAATTCCACATAAAACTAATGACAGTCTCACTTTTTGAAGCCAGGGTCTATGTTTTGGCTATACCAAGTCCTGAAAGAAAGCTTTAAAATAATAAATATATATATTATTGTAGAATGCTGCCTGGGATTATAGTCCAAATTAGGGAGGCAGAGGATTTTGAACAGCTTCTAAACCAGGACCTAAAACCAGGAAACTTCCTCTCCCCCCAACCACCCCAACTCTGCATTCACCATCCCCACCATCATCATTAAAAAAATTATATTACCTGGTTCTATATTGGGACAAATGGGTTGACTGAAGGCAAAACCAAAACCACTCCTCAGAGATGAATAACAAATAAGAGAAAAAAAACCTTCCTACATTCAAGGGGAGAGGATTATACAGGGCATATGCACCAAGGGATGAAAATCTTGAGGGTTGTCTTAGAATTCTGCTCATTACATATGTATTATAGAATATTTTGGGATGGAGGTACATGTAACCGTTTAAATTAAGATGTTGGAAATAGAAAATATAGCAACTGGAATGAGAAGAGATAAACTTCACTGTGTACACAAATTGAGAAACTCACTAGAATGCAGAGCATAATCACAGATACTTATAAAAACACAAAAGATTAAGATTAAAACTTACTTATGAGTTGATAATAGACGGTTTACTTAAAAACTTTAAACAATATTAATCATATGGTAAGGAATTTTAAACAGAAAATTAAACCATAACAAAGTCCTTGTAGTAAAGAGAAATATGAAATAATGAATAAATGTAGATGGCATTTTAACTAATATGAACATTAATTTTAAACCATAGAATAACACAGTCCTTGCAATCTGACAGACTATATAAGCAGAAAAAAATTCTAAGTACAAAACACCTAGAAATAATGGATAAAATTTAAAGTAGAAGCTCATTAGTGGCCTATAGACAGTGAGGATAAGATGACAGACCCTGGTATAGAATTTTAAAAGAAGTATGATGACTTAAGGAGATAATATTCAAATAAAGCTACTATGTGCAAATTGTTTAGCCATCTCTAGCCATTCCTCTTGGTAGACCCTAGAGAGCATTGCCTTCACCAAGGTATTAACAAATGCATTGCTGTGGAGAAGACCAACATCCTCAAAAAGCTTTATGGTGGCTGTTCTCTATAAGCTAGAGATGACAGTTGCAGATGCCATCATAAAACTGGGCTCCCTAGTTTCATTTCCAGATGGATAGAGACCAGGTGGCACTGTTTAATCACTGGAGACTTGCTGTGTGCAATTACTATAATAAGCCAATGGGGTGGAGCAGTAATCAAAGTCTTTTAACCTAAAATGATCTCTGGTGGTGGGTAATTGAGTATGAAAATCCTGAGGAATAAAAAAAATGGGTGTCCATTAAAATACTGTTTGACACATAAAAGTGAAAAAAATTCCAGATCTAGTGGCAGAAACTTGATGTGAGTCACTATAGTAGGGATAAAAGACCACTTAAGTTCTCAGACCCAGAGTCCCTTGATTAGGGTCTTGAGTTAGACCCTGCACATGGCCACACATATTTACTAAAACTTTTCCTCCAAGCCTTCCTCAGAGGGACATGTGGCCATTCACCAGGGTGACTGTGCACTGGAGAAAGGGAAATACTCATTCAGGAATTAACAGATACTACTCTGAACTCATTGTTTACCCCTAAAGCCTAGAATTCCACTATGGTCAGACCGTCAGAAAGGCTTCTGAAGGTAAGATAATAGATGGAGGTTCGGGCTGAGTCCATCTCACGATTGATCCCACTGGGATTGAAGACCCATTTTGTGGTTATTTTCCTCCAATATGGAGTGTCTAAACATTGGTTCTGTAACCCCTGTTGTAAGGGTCATTATGGTAAAAGCCCCTTTACATTCCCCCCATTATTGAAAACAATAACTATATCTCTGAATGGTGCAGAGATTAGTGCGGCCATCAGACACATGAAAAATGCAGAAGTGCCGATTCTATCTTATTCTCTTTGTATGCACCTATTTAGCTAGTGCAAAAGCCAGATGTATGCTCAGGGATACCAATGCATTATCATAAAATTAATTAGGTTGTGACACCAATTGCAGCTGCTGTTCCCAATGTGGCACATCACTGGAGCAAATCATCACGGCCCTTGGCACCTTTTATGCAGTCACTGACCCAGCAAACATTTTCTTTCTTACACCAGGTAATAGAGAAAATTAGAAGTGATTCACCTTCACTCTTTTACCTCAAGGCTATATGAGCTCTTGGCTGTCAGTTTTATATCCTAGAGGAAACTTGATTGCTTTGATATTCCACAGAACACCATCCTGGTTCATTACATTGATGGCAATATGGTAATCAGACCTGGTAATCAGGAAGTAGTAAAAGATACTTTTGAAATGCACATGCATGCCCAAAAAGAGGTGAGCCAACCCCCCTGAAAGTTCAGAGATCTAACCACATAGATAACATTTCTGGATGAGCAGTGGTCTGTGACAGATCTCCACTTGGCACTCACACCATGAAGAAAGAGGCACAGTGCTTGGCAGATTTTTTTCAGATTTTTGAGAGAATGTATACCATATTTGGATGTGCTGCCCCAACCCATTTCAAGCTAATATATAAAGCTGCCAGTTCCAAGTAGGTTCCAGAGTAAGACAGGCCTCAACATTGGGTACAAGCTGTGGTATAAGTGGCACAGCCGTTTAGGCTTTATGACCAAATAGATTCAATGGTATTTGAAGTGACTTTGGCAGACAGAATACCAAATAGGAGAATCACAACACAGATTTTAGAATTTGGGTGTATGGCTATGCTCTTTCCAACACCAGCCCTCATTTGAAAAGCAGGTCTTGGCTTGGAACTGAGTCTGGCAGAGATACAAGATACCATGTAATTCTGTGACCAGGGCTGCCCATCATGAATTAGGCCTTATTTGTTGTGCTAAATTATGAAGTTGGACATGTACAGCAGCATTCTATTCTTTAAATGGAACACTCAAGATTAGGTTCAAGATGGTCTTCATAGCAAAGTAAATTGCACAAATCAGTGAATCACTAACAGCTACGGGGTAATGGCTATAGGTTGCCTAGCTAGTCAGGGACCTTTAGAAAGGTGAAGATTGATGACAAGATCTGAGAAAAAGGTACATCAATGGATGCGGTGGCCATGAAAATACATGCTCAGCTCTCCTCTTTAGGAAGCATAATTGACTGATGGCTCAAGCTATTACTTTTCTGGATCTACCACCACATTCCTGCCCAGGCCACAGTTCCCATGAGCAGCACTGAACCAATGACCTTTCAAATGGGCTTATGGATACAGACCCGTTCCTGGAGACAGAACCTTTTCAGTGGAATACTTTGGCTCAAGGACTCTCCATCAGTCTGCCCAAATTTTCTGCAATTACATTTCAATCTGAAGCACTTTATACACATTGCCTCTTCCTTGTCACTCTCTTTCAGAGACATCAGGCCTTAACTGTCTCTAGTCCCCTCCTCTTTTTCCTTCATGGATATATTTCCCCAATAAATCTCTTGCATATTGTAGGAGGCTATATTTTAATGTTTTGATATTCAAGATATCAGTTCGTAATCCCTGAAATCTGTAAATGTACCTTATTTGGAAAAAGGGTCTTTGCAACTATGATTAGTTAAGGATTTGGAGATTATTGATTGATTACCTTGGTGAGCCCAAATGCTATTACACATGCCCTTATAAGAGAAAGGATGAGCAAGATTTGACATAAACACAAGCAGAGGAGAATGCAATGTGAAGATTAGCAGTGAGAGAGATCTGAAGATGTTGGTGATGCAAAGGTATGTCAGAACCCAGAAGCTGGAAGAGGCAAAGAACAGATGCTCCCCCAGAGCCTCTGGAGGGATTGTGGTTCTGCTGACAGCTTGATTTCAGCCCAACAAAACTGGATCTCAGAACTTCTGGCTTCCAGAACTGTGAAAGAATAAATGTGCACTTTTAAAACTACTAAATTTATGGTAATTTGTTAGAACAGCCAGAGGGAATTAATACACATCTCTAATTCTGTCCTGGAACCTGCTTCTTGAGGACCTGAACAAACATGGTTGGTGCCACTTGTGATCCAAGAAAAGAGGCAATACGGTGGGTTTGGGGGATGAGGTCTCTCACTGCTCAGCAACTCAAAGATGATGCCATCCTGCATAGTATATGGGACATGGATAGTCCCTGGCACAAGCCATCCCAACTGCTAACAGTCATCAATAGTGACCTGAAAAGCATTTGGAAGATAAAGAGGAAAAATACTTACAAACAGAGCAGAGTTGGTTGATTACAGGTAAATTGTATTGCTAACTACAAAGGAATAACAAGAAACTAAGTGCTGTGAGAAAGCAGTTAAAGGCTAAGTGTTAAGTGTGAGAATCACTGGCCTGTTTAATAGCTTACAATGTGCAAGAAAAGACACATCTGAACAGCAAATCAAAGCTCTGAAAGTTAAAGTCTCAGAGCTCCACAGATGATTAAATACTCAGTCAAGGAAGGTCTGTTGTCCTAAGGTCAGGGCCCGGGGTAGAACAACATGGGACTTTGACCTGCAGGTCCCTGTGCCAGAAAATGCTGCAGAGGCCTCTCCGCAGCAAAGCAACAAGTACCCCTCTCAGAAACTGCCTGCACTTCCTCTCCTGGTTGCCAGACTGAGGGCTAGGATTACATCCTGGCATAACCTGTGTGGGTCCACTCTGGGCATGACAAAGGAAACAGACTATACACCCAAGGAGCTGCAAGAATTATCTGCCTTACACCAGCAGGATCCAGGAAAGTGAATCTGGTATTAAATCCAGAGGGAGCTTAATAGGTGGGGCTGGAATATAAGACTGGATAAAAAAAAAAAGGATTTATTTACTTGGGGCACTTTTTCAGAGCATGAGAGCTAACAAGCTGGCAGGAACTTGAGGGAGTATACTCCATTTGTTGCCAGAGTGGCTCCTGGAAGTCTAAGGAAAATGATGGGCCCTGCTGAATGAGGTGGTAATGTCTGACTTGCCTGACAGCTAGTAAAGATTAAAGAGGCTGAGGGGTGGGTGAGCTGGAATGAAATTCTTAGGTAAGGCTGGAATACTCATCAGAGGATTACGTTCCACTGGAAGGACAGGACACCAAATAACATAGCATTCAGCAAGGCCATAAGGAACGCACTGGTGAGAAGAATGCCAGCATGACTGAGAAGCTGTATGGGTACAGGGAGGGTAGGTGGCCCTCTCTGCAGGCCAGGGCTGACTAAAGGAGAGGCAGACCCAGAGCTAGGTTTGTTAATATCTGTGGAGATGAGAGTCCACAGGGTGGTGCTTGGTACTAGAAGCCAGGAAGCCACCATCAGCTGAACAACTAGCAAGGCCAGAGGGACAACCTAGGGGCTTTGACCTGCAGGGAATTATTAAAAGAGCTTCTCACCTCTAGGGACAAAACAGACTTGCAGCCAACAGTGGTACTACTTAACTTCTATAACCAGGTACAAAGGTGAGAATGGAAGAGCAGGAAGGTGAGGGTGCTCAGTCCAATAAAAAGTCACAATCCCACTCAGACCCCAAACCTGAGCCAGTTTTCAGATCCAGAACACATTAACTAAAGAGATGGACTTCATCACTCCAGCTTTAAAGAAACCGAAGCACAGACAAGATAAACAGCATTCCAAAAATCATATAGCTAGTGCGTCATGGACTAAACCAGGGAACTACATTTGGCAACACTTCTGACAAGGTGTTAATATGTGAAGGAATAAAGTAGGTAAGTACAAAAAATGTGCAAAGCGGGCACCTAGGTGGCTCAGTCGGTTGAGCGTCTGCCTTCAGCTCCGGTAATGATCTCACGGTTCGTGAGTTCGAGCCCCACATCGGGCTCTGTGCTGACACCTCAGAGCCTGGAGCCTGCTTTGGATTCTGTGTCTCCCTCTCTGTCTCTACCCCTCCCCCACTCATGCTCTGCCTCTCAAAAAGAAAGAAATGTAATAAAAAAATTTTTTTAATGTGCAAAGGAATACAAGTGATTAATAAATATATTAAAAATTTGGCAAAGGAACGAACATAAAACAATTTGTCATCATATTAAACTTCATCAATTAATAGTTTTGAATAATAATATGCTGAACTAAAATTTGGGAGTATATAAACTGGCACATCATTTCTGGAGGTAATTTTCACCACATTTGTAAAACACTTAAACTTTGGGAATCTTGATTTCTACAAATTACACATTTAGGAATTTATTATACACAAATCATCTGACACAAGTATAAGAGTTTATTTATAAGGATGATAATTGAGCATAAAATATAACTAGAAAATTAGAAAAAAATCCTTAATGTTTAACAAAAGGTTGGTAATAACACTACACTATAATCATAATAGAATAATATAAAGTCATTAAAATTATATTATTAAATAATATTCAATGACATTGAAATGTTCACAAAACATTGCTAGGTATGAAATTTAAAAGAATTTTCATATTGGTGCGCAAGTGATTTTACCCAATGAATATGTGAAAATTTTAAAAGTCCATAGAATTGGTGGGACTAGACCTCAGAGATCAATTACAGCAATACCACATTTTTTGATAAATCTAGTGAAACCCAGAAAAGTTAATATTTTAAAGTAGAAACAAAAGAAATAGATTGGGAGCAATTTGGTGTCCAAAACAAAAAATGTGTGTGTGTGTGTGTGTGTGTGTGTGTGTACAAAAGAATTATAAAAGTTTATGCCAAAGTGTTACTGGTGTTCATTTATCTGTGGGGTATGTGGGTAAATAATCATTTCACATATTGTTCGTCTCTATTTCCATTATTTTTCCAATGAACATGTAGAAACAAACAAGAGATGCTGCTTTAAAAAATTTGTTCAAAGAACTGATGTGTGATAAAAAGCTCGCTGTATCAAAATGCTTCTCAAGATCTGCCTGTATGTACCTGAGAGTTCTTGAGTGGGCATTCATTAGCATTCACACAAATCCTTTAAGCTCAAAATTACCTTGGTCAGGATGCAATCTAATTTTCCTGTAAGATCTAAAACAATAATCCCATTGCATGAGCACAGGACTAGATTATATGAACACCGAAAGTACATGAATAAAATTGAACAGTGAAGCAATAAGACCCATGTGATGTATTTAGCTGTATATATAGCTGTTGTTTTGTTGTTGCTCAAAAAGTAAACCTAAGTTAAGATCAAGTCACCAGAGTACTATAACTTTTTTTTTTCATAACCAAACTAAATTTTGAATTTTCCCTCCTTATGTTGGATCTATTATGAGCACAGATTTCCAGTTTTCCCCCATGGCACTTACTAGTTAGTTCCTCCCCATCATCATCAGTATAATTTCACACTGACACTGCACTGACACATCAGAAAAACCAGGACCTGGAGTTCCAGCACCACTGACTCCCACCTCACACCCTGGTATTGACATTATATGGGTTTATACCCCCTCAGTGTTCTCCCAGACCCATCACTACAATCAGAAATCTTCAAGGAGTTAGTAACCAGACCACCCCCTGACATGCCCAGGAGTTTCGGGTAATAGAGGGCTTGAAGGCCCTAGGAATAGTAGAGAATGAGGCCATAGCTTACCCAGAGTGTCTGTTCAGTAAGTGTGGGCAGTTGCAGGTGGCAAGAGAAAAAAGAATGAGTAATGATTCTGCATTTCTGGCACTTGAGAATTTAAGGACTGAGAGATCAGAAAAGAGACTTGAGTTAATGAATACAGAAGATAGGAGCTAGCCAGGGACTTTACTTCTTTTTTCTAGTTAGTTAACATACAGTGTAATATTGGCTTCAAGAGTAGAATTTAGTGATTCATCACTTACCTATAATACCCAGTGCTCATCTCAAGTGCCTTCCTTACCCACCAGGGACTTTCCTTCTAATCCAGACTCCAGGGCATTTAAAGGCCAACAGTGGTTTTACTTTCAGAGTCAGCCTTAAACCCAATTTAATCCAAGAAGAAAGAGGCTACTTTGCCAAAAAAAAAAAAAATGTTTCTAACCATTCATGCCTAAGATTATTTTACGTACTCAAAGAAAATCTTCATTGCCCAATGAAAGAAACACAATAAAATACTAATACCAGGAAGACTTCATCCAAAGAGTAAGTGGAAATTGTATATAGATTAATAGAATTGTAGAGCTGGACTTCCGAGATCAATTATAGCAACATCCTTACTTTATGATGAGTCCATTGCAACCCAGAGAAGGTACGTTATGAAGAATAGAAGTAGATTGTGCAATAGTTTATTAAATCCCAAAACACTGGAGCCAGAAGTAAACTTGAAATTTTAAAGATTGCTATAAGACAAAAATAATAAATGCAATTTTTGTGTACTGACACTTTAACTTAATTGAACTTGTAACTCTGCAAACATCATTGAAAAACAAGGGTTTAGAGAACTGTAAAATGATAGACTCCAGTAGATTATTAGAAAATTTGAGATTGACATTATGACATAGCCTAAAGACCTTTGGACAGGGGTCAGAAGATATGGCCTCCCTTCCTATTCCACTGACCCACTGTATGGTCCTTGAAAAGTCAAGGGACCTCTTAGGTGCTCCTCCAGTCCTTTGAATGTAAGAAAGAGCTGAATACATGATCTGTAAAGCCTAAATTCCACACAATATAATGAAAATCACATTTCCTGCACATTGCAAATTTCTTGAGGACTCTGTCTACTAACACTAGACTTCCTACACCTTTGGTCTTATCCATCAAGAAACTCAAATAAACAAGATTCTCAAATAAACAAAAAAATTAGATCATTCAATCAATATATCAATACTATTACTTCTTTATCAAAATTGCCTTAGATCTCATATAGCAGGTCCTAAAGTGATGCACAGTATAAATCTCTGTTACCAACTTAATAAATACTATAGAATGATAACATTCTAATAAAAATGATGAACTGGGTTTCACAAGAAGGAGACAGCAATAGGGGATAAATAAGCACTTATCCCCATGAATGATGAACTTATAAATTACAGAACTGGCCTGGGAAAGCCTGAGAAAATTTTCAGAATCAATATTTTTTAAAAATTCCTTTTGTTATTAAAACTGATAAGAAAAAATTATAATCAATACTGATATTAAGCAAAATTCTATGTACTAGCTCATCAAATTCCTACTCAATTAAAGCATTATATATTTTAATAAATCACACCTTCTGTTTAAATTACATAACCATATATGGATGATTTTTAATCATTAGAAGATGATTTTTAATTATTCTCTTGAACCTCCATGACAAATTATTCAAAAAGTTGGTTTTCAGAGACTTGACGTTCCCAAATGCTGCACCCTCCCTTCCTCACCCTCTTTCTAACAGTTTAGGAGACTCATAATAGAGTGGTTGGTGCATTGCATGTTAAACTAATACCTTCTACTCCAGAAACAAGAGTGCACAGAAGTTAACCTCTGACCCACAGATTAAGTACAGGTCTAAACGTAAAGGATTTTTTTCCTAAGATTATTGGAAAGAAAAAGTCTATTCATATCGTTTCTTTAAAGAGTGAATATTATTCATTAAAATTCTCAACCATCTGGAAAAAATAATTGAAGAAGTTCTGAGGGCTTTAAAAAAATCAAGTTTTGGGAAAGACAGTGATGGAATTCTCTTTCTTGCTAATTTATCCAGCAATATTAGAGTATCAAGCACATTCATTTCCATCAAACACCTGGCCTCCCTGACATTTGGCGCTCTCCCAGACATCTATCAAGAAATAGTTCCGATTTTTCAGCTTTCAGTTTATGGTTTCAAGGAAAGATCCTGACATTGATTTTTGCATATGACTCTGATTGACTCCAGTGGGAGTCCTGCACACAATTTGGTAGTACAAAATGATCCCTAGCCTAGTAGTCTATGCCCTTTCCATAAAGATATTTTATAGTTTCCAATTCCCAACTTTTTTATTTTCTAAATCATTTTCTCATATCTTTAGAGCTTTCTCCTTATCTCCTATAATGTCTTTAAGCATAAAGTTCAAACCTTGGGTAAACTATTTT
Source organism: Felis catus (assembly GCF_018350175.1). Lineage (NCBI taxonomy): Eukaryota > Metazoa > Chordata > Mammalia > Carnivora > Felidae > Felis > Felis catus. Next base: position 86,454,179 of record NC_058372.1, read on the forward strand.
TTGCTTTAATCTTAAATATTTCTTGAACACACAGTCACTATGGCCTCAGGTGCCTAGAAAATACAAACACCATCACTGACATTGACTTCCCAAAAGAAAAATTATAAACTGTAATAATCTTAACTCACAGTTTATAGCAGTGCTGTTAATGAGAGCAAGTAGTCATATACTTTTGTTCTGTTCCCAATAGGGATGAATATGACTTGTATTTTTCACAGGAGTTTGTCACTTAGGAGAAGTTCTGCTTCAAGTAACAAAATATGTGAATTAAAGTGGTTTGAACATTATAGACATTTTAGTAGCTCACTAATCAAGACTCTTTGAAGTAGAAGTTTCACAGTTCATTACTATAGCTGCTCAAAACTGTCAGGGCTTTGAACTGTCTTCTCTGCTACTTCATTGGCTCTCCCCTCACGGTCACAAAATGGCTGTCACACCTCCAAGTGTCTTGCCGTCACACTACATCTCCCAAGGCATAAAAGAAGAGTGTGGGCTTCCCTTCACTGTTTATTACCTAAAGCTAGGGGGCATGAGTGGAATTCCACCTTCTCTGCTCACATCTCATCATATACCTGGACAAAATCAGAGATTTGTTTGCAATGGAGGAACAAATACAGGACAGCCAGGCAGTAGTATCTACACCTGGAACTCTTTGCTCTACCCCAACAGAAGTCACATTTATCAGTTATCTTGTGTGATGACTCTTGGGATAGTCACATGTGTACAGAAAGTTCCTGATAAAGATACAGAGCATGTATGTATAATGCCCAGGCACTCATCATGCTTTTTCTCCAATCAAGGACCCCATTTTTTAAATAAGGCAAGCATAGTCCAAGATGTTGAGATGATTTATGGAATGCTTCAAGGATACCTAATTGTCTTCACTTTATCAATAACCCTAGCATTAGTATGTATTTAACTATGTAGCCATTTATATAAATGCCAATTGTACAGATTTTGAAAAAATATTCAATACACTTGCAATGAGTGAACTGTATAGTATGTGAATTACACCTTAAAAAGCTGCACACATACAAACATACACACACACACACACACACACACACACACACACACTCAAAAATGAAAAACAAAGGTAATTCAGCTTTTACATTGGTGTTGTCTTGAGATCATTTCTCTTGAAGCCAGCCATCACGTGAGAAAGCCCAGGACTGATGGAAAGGCTATGTATGGATGCTCCAACAAAAGCCCCTGCTGGGCCCTTGGCTGACAGCCAGCATCAACTGTCAGACTCTAGAGTGAGCAAGCCTCCAGATGATTCCAGCCCCAGCTTAGGCTTCAGACATTATGGAGCAGAAACAATTCATCCCTGTCGTACTCTATCTGAATTCCTGACCCTCAGAAGCCATGAGAAATAATAAGTGATGATTGTTGCATTGAGCCACAAAGTTTTGGAGTCATTTGTTTCATCGATAGGTAACTAACACTGGCACTGATGAAACCCACAACACCAGTGAAGGTAAAATAATGACTATGACAAGTTGTAAAATGAAGGTGTCTAAAGCAGTAAGCATATATAATTAGGGGATGAATGTATTTCTCACAATAAATCTGCAAAAATTCAGGGAGTCAGGAATGGCTTTCAGCTCTGATATGCTGAGCAAGTGGGCACTCACTAAAGTCAATAACTAAAATGACTTTGTTAGAGAGTATGGAAAGGTAACTATAAGAATAGACTTAGACAAATCTCCCAGGTTGGTAGCCCCACTCTGCCACAAGTAGCTATGTGACCTTGGAAAAGTAACCTCTGTGAGCCTGTTTTCTTATGTGAAAACGGACGTTTGGGAGTATTAAATGAGATGATACACTTTAAGTACCCAGCATAGGGCCTGGCTCAATAACTATGGATTATTGCTCTTATTATCATGAAATAAGTGGAGTGATACCAATAGCATGGTCCCAAGTCATCTCTACCTCTAAATTTGCTACTTACCCCATAGATACTAGAGACAAAAAGTCTTTTGATGTCCTTCTTGTAAACGTATTTGTGAAGCTCAGCATCTTCTTTTCACATTTTATTATTTGTAATTAACTCTCAAAGTCACTTGTAGAAAATAATCAGAATCAAGAAGTTCAATTGCTTAAGGTTAAGGATGAGGTTTCCATACATTTATTTTAAGTAATTTGTGAGTTTGGGTGGTAGTAAGTATGTCAGATGATGCCCTTCATGTAAAAGAGGCAGTATTGCCATGTCATTCTTTGCATGATTGTTTAACAGATGATAGATTTTCCTACATGCTATTTGCTATTTTAGAGATCAAGGGGAAGTCGGGAGTCAAAACAAAAATGATCGAAAACACAGAGATGGAAAAAAAGAGTTGATTCTTTTTCTTCCATTAAAGTCATTGCATGTTTGTGGTCTGAGACGCTCACCTGGAGCCATCAGGTTAATAGACAGCTTCAGGCAACCATGGCTTGCTACTGATAGCCAGACAGGACCCTATTAATCAGATTCATCTGATGTGGACATCTTCCGTGGTACTTCACGGAATAATTTGAGAGGTGAACAAAAAGGGAGGTTGATTTCTACTAAGAAACAAGCATGTATCTGGAGCTTTGCATTCTCACTGTGTCATTCCACTACTTCAAGGACATCAGCAAAGAACTGCCATCAGAGGACATTTATAAAATAAAGAACACCTTTCTAAGATTTAATGTATAATTTTGTCTATATCTTATCTGCTTTCCTGTCCCTAGCACCTTACATGATTCCTAGATCATAAAGAGGCACTCGATAAATGTATGCTGAATTGAATTGAAGTACCAGGTCAAAAAGTAGATGCAAAACCTTCAGAAGAATACCCTGCAGAGCCTTGAGCATAAAGAAGTGATATTTCTTCCTTAAGCCCAATAAAAGTGACACCATACCTGCTGCTGTGCTTTTCTCACTCTCCCCAGGCCTTTTCCCCAGCTAGAACTATACAGTCAAGCATGGTAGATCCGTGCAAAATCTCTGGAGCGTGATGGCTGAGTTCAAACCTCTGTTCTGCCGTTTTTCTAGCTGTGATACCTTGGACAAGGTCACTTACTCTCTCTGTGCCTTAGTATTCGTTTGCAAAGTGGAATAGAGCAGTGCCTACCTGTTGGAGCTATTATGAGGAATAAATCTACAAGCATACATAAAGTAAATAGATTGAAGCTGGCACACAATAGACAGACAATAAATGTTAGCTGTAATAATAGACATCCAATCTGATAGTGTCCTGGGCATGCAACCAGGGTCAGGTCCTAGTTCCTCCCCTTTGCTAAACTGGTGAGGGAGCCATACAGAGGGCGCAGCAGAATATTCTCTTTGTACTCACACACTCTGAGAAGGATGGCTGGAGAGGGTCCTCTTTCCACCAAAGCTCTAGACAGTGTGGTGGAGGGAGAATCACACTGAGGATCCTTAGGAAGCCCAGCTGTGAACAAAAACACAGTCTTATTTTATTCCATGGGCAGTTATTTTCCTACCAGTTTGCTTTCAATTAATGTCAAACATGTCCTAAAATTTGAACAAGCCCTTGATTTTTCTCAGCAAACTAGGCAGTTCCCCCAAATCATCACTAGCCACCTCTTTTGTACATTTTAAAATATGTACTATAAAGGCTTGAAATGCTGCCATCTAGAGACAGCTATTTCATAATGATAACCAAGGCAGTGATCTTGAAAGGCCACGAAAATAGAACTTGGCCATGCATTCTAAAAGCCATTTTAAAACTCTATAGTGTAAGTTGATTACTTACCTATTTTATGTAAGTAGGATCAAGAAAAGGGGGAAAGTAATTTAAATTAGAAATAAATAGCATCCTTTATAAGTAATATTTTTAAACCAGTTGTCCCTCACAGGCAATGTACTACCTTTATTTTTGTGACGGGAATAATCTCTTAGAACAGAGGAGGAATATACAGGAGTTAGAACTTCTTCCCTCCTGGCCTACCACCTACGTGTGGGTGTCCCAGTCCCACCTGCTGTGCCCTGATAAACGTACACTTCAGGAGAACGGCGACCAGAGGGCGTATGCCGCAGGTATTTCCTAAAGCCTCAGCTACAGGCTTTTCTGTACCTCTCTGCAAGGCTCTCTCTCTCTATGTGCACACACCTGTGGGTAAACCATTTTTAGAGTTCAGGGATTAAAATTACACATTACAGCATAGGACATAAGCAGCTAGTTAAGTTTTGTCGTTATAATTAGAAATTTCATGAGGATCAGAAGAAAATCAAAGAAAATTGTTATTTCCATCCCACAAGAAAGAATGTTTTGCTAATACTATCCATTATGCAAAAGGGAAAAAGTCCAGCCATAAATATACGGAAGTTCCCCACATCCTCCATTAATACGTGACCAATGCCTCCTTTCCAGTCTTCAAATCTCTCTCGCTGACATGACACTTCCATAAACTGTCACCATCTTTGATTCTTGCTGGGCCAACCTTTTTTTTTCTTTTGTTTCTTTTCTTTTTTTTTTTTTTTTTTTTTACGGTTTTCATCATTAACCCCTCCCTATACTTTCATCTGTTTTTTTTTTTTAATTTTCTTTTAATCTTCAATTCTTTTTAAGAGAGAGAGACAGAGCATGAGCAGGAGAGGAGCAGAGGGAGAGGGAGACACAGAATCCGAAGCAGACTCCAGGCTGAGCTGTCGGCACAGAGACCTATGTGGGGCTTGAATTCACAAACTGTGAGATCCTGACCTGAGACAAAGTCAGATGCTTAACCAACTGAGCCACCCAGGCGCCCCTACGTTGATCCTCTTTGCATTCATCTACAAACTTCAGGAGTAGAATCATTCCACAATCACCTGCAACTGTCCAGCCAGCAATGAGAATGGAATGAAGCAAAGTCATGGAGATATCAGAGATATTTTCAGGTCATTTGATAGAAAGGTGTCAAATTTAGGAAAAAAACATAAAGAATTTTAACTCTCTAACAGTGTTCTAGCTACAGTCCAACAGATATCTGGAAATCTAAAATGAATCAAAGTTGGCATTCCTTTCCTTAGACAGTGGACCAAGTGGCAATCCAATCTCCCAATTATCCTCAAGAAATGGCATGATTGCTACCACCCCCCCCCCAATTATTTAGTGGCTGAACTCTCATACAGTATGTAATGCATTCAGAGATGAAATATCAACTTGGATCTCCATGTTATAATAGGATAGGATTTTTTAAAGTTTTTATTTTAATTCTAGTTAACATTCAGTGTTATATTAGTTTCAAGCATACACTAGAGTGATTCAATAATTCCATACATCACCCAGAGCTCATCAAAAGTGCACTCCTTGAACCCTATCATCTTTTTCACACACCCCCCTCCCCCTACCTCTCCTCTGGTAACCATCAGTTTATAGGATAGGACTTGACTGCATGTGTCTAAATGCAATCACAATAAAGCTATAGATTTCAATTAGGAACAGGCATCATAATAATACTGTATCACATTTGCTCTGGAAGGCTAGACCAAGGACAAGAAAAATGTAAGTACTGAGACGTGCCTCTAATTTTTTCCTCCCTATCTTATCATTATTTTGCTCTGCTGCAGGCAAACTGGGGACTACTCCACTCCTGTTTTGTTTTTTGTTTTTTTGCATTTATTTATTTTTGAGAGAGCACAAGTGGGAGAGGAGCAGAGAGAGAATGAGACAGAATCTGAAGCAGGCTCCAGGCTCTGAACTGTCAGCACAGAGCCCCTTGTGGGGCTTGAACTCACAAACCGTGAGATCATGACCTGAGCCAAAGTCATCCGCTCAACCTACTGAGCCAACCAGGTGCCCCAGGGCAACTCTACTCTTTTGAAGAGAATACAAAGCAGGTTTTGGTTCCTTAGCAAACTCCATACTAAGTTGAGTATTTGAAGCTACTTTATAATATCTTTTATAAGTAATGCCTTTGAATGCCTTTTGTTAAAATTCTACTTCAAATAAGTAGACAAAATATGTTAGAAAAGGATTCATAAGCTATGTGAAATTGCAAAAAAGAAAAAATAAAGGAGCACAGCAAAGCATTCCTGAGATCAGAAACCTACACACACACAAACATTCACAAATGCAGGCAAAAATAGTCAGAAATAAAGTCATGCTAAAGTAAGACATCTCTAAACCTTTGAGAGATGCAGATAAAAGCCAATATGTGAATAACTGCATATCCATCCTTCATATCTATAAGTGGGAAGCTTCTATTTCATGGAAATTTAAAATATATTCATGTGAAATCCCAGAACAAGAGGATTGAAGACAAAATAACCCTATTTCATCCCTGAATGGCTATCCTCTCCACACTCCCTAAAGGTTAGTTGAGAATAATCATCCTAGAATTTAACCATGGTGGAAATGACCTGGCCAAGGATTTGTCCAGATTCTAACAAGCAGGATACTTTTTGCAAGAAAATTTTCCCTGATTTTTTTCAATGGTTCATCTAAAGCTAGGTTTTATGTTAAGACCAGAAGAATTCAAAAGCTATGTCTTAAAAATTACTAAGCTTTGTTCTACATATAAAATTATTTTGAAGCACACAATGATTCATTCATTTAATTCAGTAATTCTGACCATCTATAATGAACCCAAATTGCATCAAGTTTGTAGAATTCTGGATAACATTAAAAGATCTCTGCATTTACAAAATTTAATAACACATATAATCCAAAACAATATATAAAAGCCAAAAATGAAAAGAAATCAGAATTAAATGGTTTCTAATGTTTTCACCCATAATAGCACTATATAAATCATATCCAGCCTAATTATTATCAAATTTTTCCCTGAAATGATCTAACAGGTAGTATCGTTATGTCATCAAATTGCAGAGTCCTATTCCATACTGCTGCCAGGGCCTCCTTTGATATCTATAGCTTTCTTGATACACAAAGGTGACATAAGCAGGCAGAGGATAATTCCTAGGAAAATTCACCGACTCTGATGCCTACTAGACTCATGGGTGCAGATGATACAATATCACAAGAAAAGCTCAAAAGAATAAATTTTTCTCTAAAGTGTTTTTTTCACTTTAAACTATCTTCTCCAATTCCTTCCCAATTCAGCCTACAACCCAAGCCCCAGCTTTTTGTAATAAATAAAGCTTTTATCAAGAAAAGTAGAGGAAAAGAGCTTTTGCTATTTCTTTTTAAGAGTTCCACCTGAAGTGCTATCTGGTGATGTACCATATTGCCAATTAGCACTCCAAAGTTTCCATATTCTATACAGGTGCTGTAGATATTTTGGTACCTATGTTATTTCATAGCAAACAAGTAAAGATAAAAATGTGCCTCCACTTTATCACAAAGAAGGTTGAAATAAGCCTGAAACCAAAATGAAATGCAGAATGAAAGCCTCTATGGAGGAATTATTAATTCATTCTTATTAGTAAAAAAAAAAAATTACATCTCTGTAGAAAGCTTATGCCCCGTGAACAAAGGAGAGCTAATAAAGTCACACCAGTGACAGACTTTTAAATTCTGAGCCCTTCTCCTGGGGACCCAGGGCAGTTCGTCTAAATTGAGTTCTAGGCTATTAGAAGATGTAACTATATGATCACTAACAGATCATAACTAAGGTCACACAAATTTTCTTTGGCAAAAATTCAGATACTCAACAATATGTAATGTTCTCATTGAAACGATTCCACAACTAACAATATTAGCATTTTCGTATTTGCTTTATAAAGGTGCACTATAGTAAACGTGCTTATTCTTTTCTCACATGTAACTCTGCTTTACTCAAATCTTTCTCAGACTATACTAAAGTCAAAATAAGAGGAATCTTCTTGCCACTAATCCAGGCAACTCTTTACAAGGTTAAGTCTCATACTGTTTCCACCATGTTACATTTCTTCTCAACCACAGCCAGTGACTTCCTGGTGATGGTCAAAATAACTTAACCTGCATCCAATGCCTCCCATGAGTTCTGCCCAGCCTGCCTTTGCCATCTTAGATCGTGGTGCATGGCCACTCAAACCCTCTGCTGTAGCTGGGCTTGCTGGCTCTTTGTTTTCAAGCACAACATGTAGATCCACTAGCGCACAGCATCTTTCAATTTTCTTCTCTTAAAATGAGCTCTCATCCTTTTCCCTATCAGTCTGAACCCTACATTTGATTTCAGAGCCAGAGAAAGTCTCAGATTCTCCCTGAAGCTGTTCCTAACCAGCCCATCTCACAGTTGTCTATACTTCCTAGGGACTTGTATTGCATTTATTGTCTTTGCCATTCAATTAATGTTTGGCATTAATGTTTAGATTTTTAATTAACTACTTGAATATTTATGTATCTCTCTCCACACATATATTTAAATTTAGTAAGAATCAAGACACCTTTTTAATATTGATTTTGCCTTTAATTGTCATTCCTCACTGTACTGCACATAGCAGGTGTTCAACAAATTCTTAATTTATTCAAATAAACTCAAAGAGAAACACAAGGGATTCATGGTACATATAAAACATTCCTTTCCAGAGAAACCTGCTAAGCATTGCTCTAAGTTGCCAAGAGGAATCTTATCCCCTGGGTATCATTAAAAATAGATACATACTACATTGTGCTGGATCATATAAAGGAAAGTAATAACTCTGGAAAGAAATAACCACGGGTGTATCAGCCCCAGTTCTCCTGTTTTATTATTCTTTAGGTATTTCAATGCCTTCCAGACTGTAAACATCCAAAAGAAAGAGATAATTTAGTACCTGGGTGGGTACTTTTGTCTCCAGCGGATGCAGGGAAGGAAGGAGGTAAACCATTAACTATAGTGAATTCTGTTTGTGGCTCTAAAGTTAGGCTTGATAAATCTGTAAAAGTTTTAACATATAAAATAAAGCAATATCACTTTATATCAGATAGTTTTCACAATACACACCTTCTACCGAACAACATTAGCTAGAATCTACTACCAGCATATCACTGTTTCATCCTTCAATTCCATCTCTCCTGTCATCAACTCCGCCTTTGGATTGGTCTGCTGAACCATTTAAATTTAATGCTGTTATGGATGTGGTTGTTTTATGCATACTGCTTTGCTGCTTGGTTTCTATTTGTCTTGTTTTTTGATTCTCAGCTCCTCCTTTCCTGATTTTCTTGGGGGTAAGGAGGGGTGAACCAAATAATTTTCAGGATTTTGTTTTAATTTGTCTATCAACTTTTTAGCTATACCTGTTTGTATAATTTTGGGTGGTTATCCTAGAGATTACTTAGACTTAATGGTATATATTAATTCATGTAAAATTAACAATCTTGTGACAGTAAAATTCTATTTAACTACTTCCTATCCTTTTGTTATTGTTTTTATATATCTTACTTGTGTTATAAATGCCTTAACCTCCATCAGTAATCTTATGCAGAAAACAGGAGTAGAAAAAAAAGCAATATTTTATTTTTACTACATATTTGCCATTTGTTGTGCCCTTCTTTACAGTACATCTGATTTTCATCAGGTATTATTTCTTTCTGGCATGAAGAACAACCTTTTATATTTCTTGAAAGTACAGGCCTGCGGTGCCTGGGTGGCTCAGTTGGCTAAGCATCCAACTCTTGATTTCAGCTCACAGTTTGAGTCCTGTGTCAGGCTTGGGACTCTCTCTTTCTCTCTGTGTTCACATGCTGTCTCTCAAAATAAATAAGTAAATGAATGAATGAATGAATGAATGAATTAATTAATTAATAAACTTTTTAAAAAAGTATAGGCCTAATGAAAACTAATTCTCTCAGCTTTCCTTTATCTGAACTTTTTTTACCCTCATGTTTTAAGGGCATTTTCACTGGATATAGAACCCTAGCTCAACAATTATTTTATTTTTCTTTCAGTATCTTGAAGATGCCATTCTATTATCTTCCAATATTTCTAAGGAAAAGGCAGCTAACATTCATATCTCAGAGTTCCTATGTATGATATGTGATTAAAATCCACGTTTTCTCTCCAACACTTTGACTATGATGTGCCTAAAGTGTGGTTCCTCTTTGTAGTTATTTTTTTTAGAATATGCTGAGCTTTCTGGACATGTCAGATGATGTTTTTTCACTTAATTTGAGCTGTTGTTTCTTGAAATATTTTTCTTCCGCATTCTGTTTCCTTTTTTTTCTGAAATTCAAATTAGTCATATGTTAGATCACTTGATATCATCCAATAGGCCACTGGAGCTATGTTAATTCTTTCACCAGTCTTGGTTTTCCTTCTCTTCTCCAGATTGGATAATTTTTATTGACCTGTCCTCTAGTTACTGTCTCTCTTCTGCTTCCTCTAATTTGCTGTTAAGCCCATCCCATGATTTTGATCATTTCAGAAACTGTACTTTTCAATTCTAAAATTTCTAGCTTTTTTTATAGATTTTCATTCTTTACTATTACAGTAAGTCATCAAAAGGACATAACCTATGATTGACTTGTGAGCTGGACCCAGACAATCAGAGGCTGGTTATTCCCTTCACTTACTTGAAATGTACATTCTACCCACTGTTCCTATTCTAGGAATTCTTTCAAGGACATAGGCATGAAGATAAATGCATTGTTGAAACTATCTGGGACTCTCTTTCTCTCTCTGCTCACACTCTCAAAATAAATAAGTAAATGAATGAATGAATGAATGAATGAATATATAATAAACTTTTTTTTTAAGAAGTACAGACCTGGGGCGCCTGGGTGGCGCAGTCGGTTAAGCGTCCGACTTCAGCCAGGTCACGATCTCGCGGTCCGTGAGTTTGAGCCCCGCGTCGGGCTCTGGGCTGATGGCTCAGAGCCTGGAGCCTGTTTCCGATTCTGTGTCTCCCTCTCTCTCTGCCCCTCCCCCATTCATGCTCTGTCTCTCTCTGTCCCAAAAAAAATAAATAAATAAACGTTGAAAAAAAAAAATTTAAGAAGTACAGACCTAATGAAAACTAGTTCTCTCAGCTTTCATTTATCTGAATTTTTTTTACCCTCATGTAAAAAGCTGATACAATTGAACTCCATTAAGCCTTCTATGTAAGCTTTAGATTCTGGTGGGTGTATATGCAGATCTACTCATCCTGCGGACACCCAAGACAAGCCTCATATCCAAGTTCCTTTGCTTATTAAAACTGCCATCTACCAACCGGCAGTGGTCTGCCTTTTTATTTGGTCTCTCCTTGCCTTATGTGTATGAGGGCCAGTTTTGAATTTTACCCTGGGAACTCCCTTGGTTGTGAACTAATATTTACCAAGATTTCTGATCTGTTCACTCTTTAGAACTATTGTTTCCCTCAGGTCATTTAACATATTTATAAAATCAAGTTTAAAGTCTTTGTACGCTAATTTTCATATCTGATTCATTTGCTTTTTTTGTCTTGATTATGGTTAACTTTTTTTGTTGTTTCTCAGCATGTCTGGAAATCTGTATTGTATATCAGATATTGTGTTTCATTGTAGAAATGCTGGAATCTATTAGCTTCTCTAGAAAAATGTTGGGTTTTGTTCTGGAAAGGAGTTAAATTCCTGGATGATCACCTAAAATTTGTGGAGGCTTAGTGTTACGCTTTGTGAGGGTGGGTGGGTGGGTGGGTGGAAAACGCATGGAGTTTACCAAGTTCCCTAATTTGAAAGGACTAAATTCCAAACTCTGACTTCTCTGCTTTGAAAAGCATCTAAAATTTCTATTCAGTTTTCCATCCTTTCAGCTATTACTTTTAATGGACTTCATGGCCTCTCCCCCATGCATACATAGTTCAGAAGTTAGCCAAGGATTTGAAGAGAGTTCATCTTCATATTTTTGGTCTCCCTCTCTATAAATTCCTTCTTTGCAGGAGGTTCTTCTACATTTTCAGTCACTCTGACATCCTGGAACTCCAACCTCGCATTTCTCAAACCAGTAGAATTCTGGCTTTCTGTTTCAGTGTAGCTTGTGTTAAAAATAAATTATATAAATGTGAATTTTGCCCAGTGTGTATGGATGTCTCCTTTTAGGGTTAAGTCCTAAGTTCTGCCTGCTTCTGGTCATTTTTCAATGCTTTTAAATTCTATATACACAAACACACGTATGCATAGACACATGTATGTGTATTATAATTATTATCTGTGGAAGGATCAGTCCAGTCCTCTGCAACTCCTGGGATTAGAATTCCCTCTTGGCATTCATTTTCAAGTCATCAGTCTGAATTACAGCAAGAGCCTCTAGTTCCCAAGGGCCTTTAACTCTTCTTTGACTCACAATTTTGTACTGTTCAAATATATTCTCCTGGCAGCAGCCAGAGTTATTTTATTAGAAACCTAAAATCAATCATGCCACTCTCTTTAACATCTTTGTATGGCTTCTCATTACACCTAGAATCAATCCAGAATTCTAACTATGTCCTTTAACAATTTATACAATCTGCCCCTCTGTCTATCTCTTCTACTCCATCTTACCTGCTCTATTTGCCCATTGGGTTTTGGTAACACCTCAAACCTTTAAACACCTGCTCAGGGATTTCAGATATGCTACAACCACTACTAAACCAGTGATTTTTCTACTCCCTGTATAAATCACCTGACTTAACCTTCAGGTTCTCACCTAAATGTCATTTCCACAAAGATGATAGAGCTGATTCCACAGATTGTGTTAGTCAAGTACTACATTATAAAGGGTGAAACCCTAATACCCTTCACTTCTTGGCTTGGAGAAAACTGGAAATCCAGGTTCAATAATCCACAACTCAAAAGCAGGAGATTGGAGGATTTCCTCCTTGGGGTGACCATCCCTAAAGGAAAGACCTAACAGATCCTTTATGACTTGTACTCTTCAATGAAACTGTCCAGCTGGATTATGCTACAGAGAAACCCACCAGTTGATACTTCAATCTACACACATGTGGAGAGGGCTTTCTGTCACCTCTTTGTATCTCACTCTGAAATGTGAGCAGTCAGGGGCCACCAGTCTATTGAGGAAAGGTCCCAGGATGAAGGACAGAGAACAACACACCTGGCAAGAAGGAACTTCCAGGAAACAAAATTTAGATTAAAAAAAACTTTTAAAAAAATCTCTACCATTAATGTCCTCACAGAACCAAGTTTTGCTTCTAAAAAGGGACAAAATGGGAAATTTTAACTGAAATACCAAGATAGGATGAACACTAGCTATTAAAATGAGATGAAGGACTGCATCCAGTAGAACTTAAACATTTCAAAGTGATGTTGTCAAAAATTAGACAGTTCTAAAGCCTACACTGAGAGTATTAAGGGTTAAACAGTGAGATCGGAGAAAAGATTTAGGGTTCTTGTGGGAAGAGCCACTGGGATGCTGTGAGCAAAGAGGGCTACAGAGGATCTTCAGGAAGAGCAGTCAGAGAACTTGATATGTACTCCAGCATTAGGAGGACCACGTGGACTGGTTACTGACTCCTGCCCAGGAACTATAGAGGGCAAGAGCACACTGGCAGGATGCTTTGGAGAGAAGTCGAGGTGCTACTTACCACTTTGGGGTTAGTGTGCATAAAAGGTGCATGTGGGCAGATGTGTCCACCTATTAGAGAGAACAAGCTTGGGAGTTGTCTTTGGTCCTGTCCAAAATTGTCACCTACAAGGAAAAACAGGCCTCAGCAAAGAAGTTGGAGACGGACATCTAAGCTCCTGGGGACTGACTGCTCTATTTAAGGGGGTTACTGCTCCAATATAGTACATTAGTCTAAGCCAAGAGAGAGAGCCACGCTGAGGAATTTGATCTCCAAAGAATTCCCTAAATCTCTTCCAGATCCACCAAAACAAAGTCAGCTTAGGACAGAACCAGTAGTAAAATGACTGCCCAAACGCACAGAGAATACAGCCAACCTGTTGATGTAATTAATGTTAACCTGGTTACATGTCATTCTTCCCTTTCACATAGGTTTCTCCAAAGGATGATTAAAGTTCTCCATGTTACTTTATCAGAAAGGATAGGAGACTAAACACTTATCTAGCACTAATGATATTCCAGACACTTTCTAGGAACTTCATATTAACTCTTGATTTTCCCAACAACCCTTTTACATAGGTAATATTACTACCACCATTTTAAATTCACATAGCTGCTAAGTGGTATAGCCAGGGTTTAAGCACCTTAGTCTGGCTCCAGGGTCTGTGCTCTTAATCAACATATTTTATGGTTAGCTCTCTCATTCTAGGTGAAAGGATTATTCCCTGGCACACATCCTTGATTATAACACATACAAATAATAATATTCTGACAAGTTTTCGAATTCATTTTAAACCACATTGTAAGAGAATAGATTTCTATTGTTTACAGCTGTCTTTCTATTCATTATCTTTTTTCAGAAATAGAAGCAAAAGGAATCTACACTACTCAAGGACTATTGCTATCATGGGATTAGTCTGGAGTTCAGAAACACCAGCTTCCTTATGCTGAATTAAGGCAAGAAGTAGCTTGTTACTTTGATCAAAAGTTTCTTAGCTGAGACAATATTTAGGTTGTATGCATCAAAACTTAGAGTTAAATTTGATAAAGTCTGTTTTAGACAAGCAAGACACATTAAAAATATACATATATAGAAGCTTAAAAATGGTATCAGTTTTCCACATGGAGGTGACTATTTTGAATATAGTTTGTTTTCAATCTAAGTAGTTGCCAATATTCTCAGTTATAAATTCCACATTTTAGGTCATTCAACACAAAGTTAACAGATTGGGGAAAAAAAGGTGAAATATTTTCCATTACAATTATTTCCAAAAGACAAGACTGTTAGCATCACAATTGAGATTTTTCATGTCTCTCAGGATATATCACACATCTGGGTAATACAAAAGATCTAGATTTCTTGATCACCCTAACTAATTTTCATTTATTCATTAATTCAACAAATATTTATCGTGCTGCTACTATGTGGTAGGCATATGCTAGGCACTAGAAATCCAAAATTGAGAAGGTAAATATGGTCTCTGCCCTCATGGAGTTTGCAGGTTAGTGGATTACTCAGGATTATCTAGACCAACCTATTGCATGTACCATTTGCAAATGGAAAAAAGTAGATAATCAGGTAGCCTCTGGATGAAGATCTGAGGGGATTTCCTATAAAATAAAGCATTAGGGCCTTATGATTTGAAGTTTAAACACCGATATGATTTCTCTTGGACTCTCTAGTTTTATTTTATACCACTATTTTATTGTATTATTACAAAAATAATTTTTATATTTAATAAATTTGTATTAATACAAATAATAAATTTTATTTGTATTATTTTACAGATGCTATTACTTTTGTCACATCCATGAATAAAAAACTTACTTCTTTTAGCCATATTTTCTGTGAGCATGTTTCTTTTGATTTTCGGTTACTCCACATTAGATGCCTTCTTTTCTGAAGGCAGAAACAGAAGCAGGGAGTTAGATGGACTGAAGCAGCGTGCTATCAAGGGAGTAGCATATAACAACTGGGTGGTTTGGAAACAGTTTTCTTGAGCTTCCTAGGCTAAGTCAAAATAATGAGACGTCTGGAGAGATGTTTCTAGGCCCTGATCATATTTTAGTCAGGCCTAAAATATATCTCATTCTAATTCTCACTGTCTTTCTAAACAAACATCACGATGTTAAAATAACAAAAAGAAAATATTGGCAATTTATGAAATTCTTAGTAGCAAAACTGAATATAGAAACTAAGTTAAACAAGGCTCTATCTTACCTACTGTTCTTCATAAACTCCCTCTGAGGGATACTAAGTGGTTAGCAGCCTCCAGAGGAGACTCTCTTGCCAAAGAGCTGTGTGAGATGCCAAGAGCACTGGAATCAGACCAACTCCAACTTCCTTTGACAATGGGCAGTTCCCAAGCCTAGCTCTCTCACCAAACCATTATTGGGGATGCCCTTTCTTCTTGGCCTCTGAATTTCATTTCTATTTTTTTAATTTTATTTATTATTTATTTTGAGAGAGAGAGAGAGAGAGAGTACAAGCAGGGGAGGGCCAGACAGAGAGGGAGAGAGAGGGAGAATCCCAAGCAGGCAGAGCACTGACAGCACAGAGCAGGAATGCAATTCACGAACTGTGAGATCATGACCTGAGCCGAAACCAAGAGTCAGATGCTTAACTGATTGAGCCACCCAGGAGCCCCTGAATTTCACAATTCTTAAAAATTATGTCTTACCTTGTTTACTTTTTCAATTCATTTTACCTTTTATTGTTTCAGATCCCCTCATTTCTCCTTATTCTTCTCTTATTTGAGGATGTCCTGGAACAAAGTTTTGGGTTTTTTTGTTTTGTTTTTTTTTTTTCATGTGGAACCTGCTGGGAGTTAAATCAACAAGGATCTCTCATCTATACTTAATTTTCCTCACAGCAGGTGCTATGGTACAGCAGTAATTCTAGACAGAAGTGTATGAGGTTTTGTTGCTGCTGCCATGCTAGTTACCAGAAAATCAATAAATGATTAGAACACCTAACACAGTGAATGATTCCAGTAGCATTGAAATAATGATGTAAGAAATCACTTAAAATTCATACATGCACTTGTTCTTTGGCTGTCAAGGTTTCAAATTTAACATGCATAGTGTCTAACCAGTTTCTGAATATAGTTTAAAAGTTTTAAGGTTGACTTTTTTGTTCCATGCTTTGCAATACACATTTAGAGAAAGAGAAAACACTATTTAGAATGTTTGGCAACCAATATAATCAGGTAAAAACTAAAGAAATTCAGTAAGACTTATTTGTCCAGTATTTGTTCGTGTAAATAAATTCTCTGGATAGCTAATGTTTACTCTTTCTAGCATAAAAACTTTAAAACTTGTAATCACTTCAACTGCAACAAAATCTCTCAAAGCTCCTAAACATAATCCCTTTCTTCTTAAAATAAAAATATTAAATAGAATTTCATATTTTTCTTGATGCAAGAATTAGTCATTTGCCCTTGCTCTTAATATGCCTTTGGTTGTAACTGTTTTTTACAGCTTTTCCATCTTCCCATACCTGACAGAAAATGCCACACTTCATAAGATGAAAATAGCTCAAATTCTCATGTGCACATCCATGCACTCAACACTGATCATTATTAGTCCTTCTCTTGTTCATCTTCCTCTCCTCTTTGCAAAATCTAAACTTTTACCCATGTCCTCAAGTTTCCAATTCCCATACTCAATCTCACCTCCTTCAGCTTTCCTATTACATTGATACAATTGAAACACAAATCAGTCAAGGTCTTCTCCCTGCTTAATTCATATTTCAACCTCAGCTTCCTTTCCTCAGGGGATGAATGGGCCCTCTTCCTCCAACTTTTCTCTATTCTTCTGGTTTATTTCCCCTGACTCTTCCATCTAAATCTGTTTTTGATATTGACCTATAAACATAATTAAGTCTAGCCCATCTTAACAAAAAAATGAAATGAAACAAAACAAAAACTCCCATTGATGCTCTACCCAATTTCAGATTCTATTGTTGTTCATACGGATTCTCACTCACAATGGCTTGTTTCTTAAATGTTTTCTAATTCTGAATTGTAAATTCAGTTAGTCTAAATCTATGGAAATAATGATGGGATCAGAATTAAATGCAGACTTTTCTGGAGAATAGTTTTATTTGCTTCTGCCAGATACCCATGACCACATAATTCTAATTTCTAGGATTGGGATTACATAAATCTGAATAACAATTCCACAAGAGGTCAGTGTTGTATTCAGGAATTCTTAAGAAATTCGTTCTCTTTTGCCCTCCCTTGCCGGAACCAAGAATGAAGAAATGACCTTGTCACATATCTTTGCTGATGGGAAGATTTTTTTTTCTAGATTATCTTTTTTACCAAGAAAATATCCATTTGAAGGAACTGACTACTGGAATCACTTCATCACGAAAACACAAGCCTCTTTTATCAGAAAATACCTTTATGAGGCCACAAATCCAGTGTTGGCTTACCCCACTAGATTCCTGCTTTTTCTTTATTTTTGGACAATGAGGAATTCCCTTATAAACCTTAAAAGGTTTTAAATTACATCTAGCACATTTTGTAGTAGAGTTCTCCATAGCTCTAGAAGCAAAAATTCCCAAGTTTCTCTAGCAGTAAGATTAAAGTCCTATCCATCAAGGTAATGTCAGACTGAATCACTGTGATTACAGGAAGATCCAAAGTAACAAGTTTTCTATACCTACAAAATAAAACATTTATAACTTATTTATAACTTATAACTTTAATTTAGTCCCAATTTCATTCCCTTTATATTAACCAAACAGACAAAAACAAAAATCGACCTTGCAGAACCAACTATGAGAATTATATTTAACACAATTTCCATTTCAAAAAGATGAAAGAAAAATAGCCTTAAAAATTTAGGCAAACTGCCTAAGGTCATACAGCCATTAAGAGATAAATCTAGCAGGCAAACCCAGAGGTCTCTTTTTTAAAAACCCACAATAAAGAACAAATTATATCCTCCAATAATGTAGTTACTGAGTAGACACTATAAGATAACTGTATTTAGAATAAAAATAAAAGATATATAAAAGGAATCTAAGGCATACCAAAAGAAGTCTCTATAGAAAAGGACAGGCAAACTTTAGAAAGAATAAAATAGAACTTATATAACTGAAAAGGCTAGTAATTCCTCCTGACTTTCATTTCTGGTAATTATAGCAAATTAAAACAGATCAACCCTCATGCTAAGAATAACTATTAAAGCTGGCAAAATATTTTTTTAATCTACTTGATTCCATTTGAAATTTAAAGAGGCAAGGATAAATTAGAAGACCAAGATCTAGGGGATAAAATTAAGAAGACAGAAGAGCTTTGTATCTGGGGTCACTTTTCCTTAACGTATATGCTTATACCAGAAAAAGCATCTGAGAAAATCAGGAACTTAGTAGGATTTTGAACAGATTCATGGTATCAAGGGACAAGAATTGGAGTTCACTGCATACTCAAAATACAGGTCATGGCAAACACCCTGGACTTGGGTTTGGGTCCACACAGAAATACACCCTAGGAATGTGAGTCCATCATTAAAAGACAGGCTTTTAATAAGCACTAGCTCCCAGATAAGAATCATCACAAACTGTTATTGAAGTAAGATGATCTGAAAAAAAAAAAAAGATGATCTGGAATTTGTAGCCATGTACCAGAAGAAAATATGAATCCTCTCTGATGGAAAATAACATCATCATACCCTAAATTAGCCGTATTGCATTGGGTTAAATGTGCTGTTTACATTAAAAAAATAAACAAGATACAGGGAGACAAGACAACATGATCACAACAAGGATAAAAACAGGTAACAGAAACCAACAAACCCAAAATCCAAATAACAGAATTATTGGAAATGGATTTTAATATTTTTAAGGAAATAAAATATAAAATTGATAATATTGGCAGATAAGTAGAAATTATAAAAAAGAATCAAATGAAATCACATTAAACTAGAACTATAGAGAGGATTAACAGGGCAGGGTCAAGATGGCAGAGCAGCATGGAAATTCTCCATTTTTTTCATCCCTGAAATGCAGCTAGATCAGCATCAAAGCATTTTGCACACCAAGAATATTGATGTGAGGACTAACAAAACAATCTGCATAAGCTGAAACACAGAACTTGGCACAAATTCACCCAAAAAGAAAGAACAGAAAGAAATGACAGCCAGGGACTTAATCAACACAGATATAAGCAAGATGTCTGAACCAGAATTTAGAGTCATGACAACAAGAATCATAGCTGGGGTTGAAAAAAGCTATGGACATAAAAGAAGTAAAATCTGTGGACATAAAAGAAGTAAAATCTAGTCAGGATGAAATTAAAAATGCAGTAACTGGGGCGCCTGGGTGGCGCAGTCAGTTAAGCGTCCGACTTCAGCCAGGTCACGATCTCACGGTCCGTGAGTTCGAGCCCTGCGTCAGGCTCTGGGCTGATGGCTCGGAGCCTGGAGCCTGTTTCCGATTCTGTGTCTCCCTCTCTGTCTGGCCCTCCCCCGTTCATGCTCTGTCTCTCTCTGTCCCAAAAATTAAAAAAATTAAAAAAAAAACGTTGAAAAAAAAATTTTTAAAAAATGCAGTAACTGAGAAGCAATCTCTAATGGATGCCACAGCAACAAGGATGGATGAAGAATAGCAGCGAATCAGCAATATAGAAAACAAACTTAGGGAGAATAATGAAGCAGGAAAAAAAAAAGAGGGAAACTAAGGCAACAGAGCATGACATAAGAATTAGAGAACTCAGTGACTCATTCAAAAGGAACAACATCTGAATCATAAGGGTCCCAGAAGATGAAGAGAGAGAAAAAGGGGTAGAAGGTTATGTGAGCAAATCATAGCAGAAAACTTTACTAACCTGGGGAAAGACACAAACATCAAAATCCAGGAAGCACAGAGAACACCAGTCAGATTCAACGAAAACTGATCATCAACAAGGCATATCACAGTCAAATTCACAAAATATACAGACAAGGAAAGAATTATGAAAGCAGCAAGGGAAAAAAAAGTCCTTAACCTATGAGGGAAGAAAGATCAGGTTCACAGCAGACCCATCCACAGAAACTTGGCACACCAGAAAGGAGTGGCAGGATATATTCAATGTGTTGAATCAGAAAAATATGCAGCCAAGAATTCTTTATCCAGCAAGGCTGTCATTCAAAATAGAAGGAGAGATTAAAAGTTTCCCAGACAAACAAAATTAAAGGAGTTCATAACCACTAAATCAGCCCTGCAAGAAATTTTAAGGGGGACTCTCTGAGGGGAGAAAAGATGAAACAAAACAAAAAAAGAACAAAAGCAACAAAAACTAGGAAGGACCAGAGAAACATCACCAGAAACTCCAGCTCTACAGGCAACATAATGGCAATAAATTCATATCTTTCAGTTCTTGTTCTAAATGTCAATGTCAATGGACTAAACCATCCAATCAAAAGACATAGGGTAACAAAATGGATAAGAAAACAAGATCCATCTATATGCTGTTTGCAAGAAATCCATTTTAGACCTAAAGACAACTTCAGATTGAAAGTAAGGGGATGGAGAACAATCTATCATGCTAATGGTCAACAAAAGAAAGATGGAGTAGCCATACGTATATCAGACAATCTAGATTTTAAAGTAAAGACTGTAACAAGAGATGAAGAAGGGCATTATATCATAATTAAGGGGTCTATCCACCAAGAAGATGTAACAATTGTAAACGTTTATGCCCCCAACATGAAAGAACCTAAATATATAAATCAATTAATCACAAACATAAAGAATCTCACCTCCAGCAATGGACAGATCATCTAAACAGAATGTCAACAAGGAAACAATGGCTTTAAATGACACACTGGACTGGAAGGACTTAACAGATACATTCAGGACATTTCATCCTAAAGCAGCAGACTGCACATTCTTCTCAAGTGTATGTGGAACATTCTCCAGAATAGATTACATACTGGGACACAAATCAGCCCTCAGCAAGTACAAAAAGATGGAGGTCACACCATGCATATTTTCAGACCACAATGCTACGAAACTCAAAATCAACCACAAGAAAAATCTGGAAAGGCAACAAATACTTGGAGACTAAAGAACATCCTACTAAAGAATGGATAGGTTAACTAAGAAGTTAAAGAGGAAATTAAAAAGCACATGGACACCAATGAAAATGAGAAGATCACAGCCCAAAACCTCTGGGATACAGTAAAGGTGGTCATAAGAGGGAAGTATATAGCAATCCAGGCCTTCCTATAGAAGGAAGAAAGGTCTCAGATATACAACCTAACCTTACACCTTCAAGAACTGGAAAAAGATCAATGAAACCAAAAGCTGCTTCTTTGAAAGAATTAACAAAATCAATAAACCACTAGGCAGTTTGATCAAAAAGAAAAAGGAAAGGACCCAAATAAATAAAATCAAGAATGAAAGAGGAGAGATCACAACCAACACAGCAGAAATACAAACAATAATAAGGGAATATTATGAGCAACTGTATGCCAATAAATTGGGCAATCTGGAAGAAATGGACAAATTCCTAGAAACATACACTATCAAAACTGAAACAGGAAGAAATAGAATATTTGAACAGATCCATAACAAGTAAAGAAATTGAATTAATAATAAAAAATCTCCCCAAAAAACAGGAGTCCAGGGTAGGATAGCTTTCCACAGGAATTCTATCAAACATCTAAAGAATAGTTAACACCTATTCTTTTGAAGCTATTTCAAAACATAGAAATGGAAGGAAAACTTGAAAACTCATTCTGAGGCCAGCGTTATCTTGATTCCAAAACCAAAGACCCCACTAAAAAGGAAAACTACAGACCAATTTCCCTTATAAACATGGATGCAAAAATCCTCAACAAGATATTAGCCAACCAGATCCAACAACACATTAAAAAAATTATTCACCATGACCAATTGGGATTTACACCTGGGATGCAGGCTGGTTCAATATCCACAAATCAATCAATGTGATACGTCACATTAGTTAAAGGAAGGACAAGAACTGTATGATCTTCTCAATGGATGCAGAGAAAGCATCCAACAAAATACAGCATCCTTTCTTGATAAAAACACTCAAGAAACTAGGGATAGAATGATCATACCTCAAGATCATAAAAGCCATATATGAGTAATCTACTGCTAATATCATCATCAATAGGGAAAAGTGAGTGTTTTCCCCCTAAGTTCAGGAACATGGCAGGGATGTCTACTCTTGACACTAATATTCAAATGAATATTCACTGATATTCAATCCAATACTGATAGTATTGGAAGTCCTAGCCTTAGCACTCAGAAAACACAAAGTAATAAAAGGCATTCAAATCAGCAAGGAAGAAGTCAAACTTTCACTCTTCGTAGACAACATGATACTCTATATGGAAAACCCAAAATATCCCACCAAAATACTGCTAGAACTGATCCAGGAATTCAGCAAAGTCACAGCATATAAAATCAATGCACAGGAATTGGTTGCATTCCTATACACCAATAATGAAGCAACAGAAAGAGAAATCAAGGAATCTATCCCATTTTTATCAAAAAACATAAAATACCTAGGAATAAATCTAACCAAAGAGGAGAAAAATCTATACACTGAAAACTATACAAAGCTTATGAAAGAAATTGAAGAAGACACCAAAAAATGGAAAAAGATTCCATGCTTATGGATTAGAAGAACAAATATTGTTAAAATGTCAATGCTACCCAAAGCAATCTACGTATTTAATGCAATCCCTATCAAGATAACACCAGCATTCTTCACAGAGCTAGAAGAAACTATCCTCTAACTTGTATGGAACCAGAAAATATCTCCAATAGTAAAAGCAATTCTGAAAAAGAAAACCAGGGGCGCCTGGGTGGCTCAGTTGGTTAAGTGTCCAACTTCGGCTCAGGTCATGATCTCACAGCTCAGCCTGGAGCCTGCTTTAGATTCTGTGTCTCCCTCTTTCTCTGCCCTTCCCCCACTCATGCTCTGTCTCTCTCTGTCTCAAAAATAAATAAACATTAAAAAAATCTAAAAAATAAATAAAGAAAAGCAAAGCTGAAGCCATGAAAATCCTGGGCTTCAAGATGTATTACAAAGCTGTAATTGTCACGACAGTATGGTACTGGCACAAGAACACACAGTCGGATCAATGTAACACCATAGAGAACACAGAAATGGACACACAAATGTATGGCCAACTAATCTTTGACAAAGCAAAAGAGAATATACAATGGGGGGCACCTGGGTGGCTCAGTCAGTTAAGCGTCTGACTTCGGCTCAGGTCATGATCTCGCAGTTCATGGGTTCGAGCCCCACATCAGGCTCTGTGCTGACAGCTCAGAGCCTGGAGACTGTTTCAGATTCTGCGTCTCCCTCTCTCTCTCTGACCCTCCCCTGTTCATGTTCTGTCTCTGTCTGTCTCAAAAATCAATAAACATTAAAAAAAATTTAAAAAAAAAGAATATCCAATGGAATAAAAACAGTATCTTCAGCAAATGGTGTTGAGGAAACTGGACAGTGACATGCAGGAGAATGAACCTGGACCACTTTCTTACACCATACACAAAAATAAACTCAAAATGGATAGGGGGTGCCTGGGTGGCTCAGTAGGTTAAGCGCCCGACTTCGGCTTAGGTCATGATCTTATAGTCAATGAGTTCAAGCCCTGTGTCAGGTTCTGTACTGACAGCTCAGAGCCTGGAGCCTGCTTCAGATTCTCTGTCTCCCTCTCTCTCGTCCCCTCCCCCATTCACACTTCTGTCTTTCTCTGTCAAAAATAAAAAACAAAAAAATAAAATTAAAGTTAAAAAATTGATAAAGGGCCTAAAATTAAAACAGGAAGCCATCAAAATCCTAGAGAAGAAAGTACACAAAAACCTCTTTGACCTCAGCCACAGCAACTTCTTACTCAACAGGTCTCCAGGGGCAAGGGAAACAAAAGCAAAAATTAACTATTGGGACATCAAGATAAAAAGCTTCTGCACAGTGAAGGAAACCATCAGCAAAACTAAAAGACAACCAATTGAATGGGAGAAGATATTTTCAAGTGACATATCAGATAAAGGGTTAGTTTCCAAAATCTGTAAAGAATTTATCAAACCCAACACCCAAAAAGCAAATAATCCAGTGAAGAAATGGGCAAAAGCATGAATAGATGCTTTTGCAAAGAAGACATCCAGATGGCTAACAGACAAATGAAAAAATGCTCAACATCACTCATCATCAGGGAAATACAAATCAAAACCACCGCGAGATACCACCTCACACCAGTCAGAATGGCTAACATTAACAACTCAGGCATCAACAGATGTTGGCAAGGATGCAGAGAAAGGGGAACTCTTTTGCATTGCTGGTGGGAATGCAAACTGGTACAGCCACTCTGGAAAACAGTATGGAGGGTCCCCAAAAAAATGAAAACTAGAATTACCCTAGGACTCAGCAATTGCACTACTAGGTATCTATCCAAAGGATACTGGTATGCTGTGACAAAGGGATACATTCACCCCAATGTTTATAGTAGCGATATCAACAATAGCCAAAGTATGGAAATAACCCAAATGTCCATTGACAGATAAATAAAGAAGATGTGGTATGTATATATACCACATATGTGGTATGTGGAGTATTACTTGGTAATCAAAAAGAATGAAATCTTGCCATTTGCAACAATGTGGATGAAACTAGAGGATATTATGCTAAGCAAAATAAGTCAGAGAAAGAATATATCATATGACTTCACTCATATGTGGAATTTAAGATACAAAACAGATGAACAGACACTTGTTGAAATAAGCACTGGGTGTTATACATAGGGATGAATCACTCAATTCTACTCCTGAAATCTTTATTGCACTATATGCTAACTAACTTGGATGTAGATTTAAAAATAAAAATAAATAATAATGAAAAAAGAATCAAATGAAAATTCTAGATATGAAAAATGTAATGACTGAATATTAATAACTCAATATATGGGCTTATAGTAAATTAGTCACAGATAAAAAAAGAATAAGTCACCTGGAAAATATGTAGAAGAAAATGTACAGAATTAAGTAGAGAAACAAAAGGAAGGAAAATAAAGAAAATTACAAAGGAGATTCAAAGGGGATACAGCAAAAGTTTGAACAGATGTGTAACCGAAGTCTCAGAAAAAGAAGAGAGAAAAATGGGACAGAAAAATAGTTGAAGAGAGTATGGCTATGGATTTTTAAAAACTTACAAAAGAGATCAAGCCATAGATTCAGGTAGCATTAGAAAACCCAAAAGTGATAAATACAAAGAAAGCTACACATAAGCACATCATAGTAAAATCAATGAAAACCAAAGAAAAACAACAAAATCATAAAATTGGTTACAAGAAAGGCAAACAGACTAGGTTGATGGGATCCATAATAAAACTCATCATTGACTTCTCAATAAAAGCAATAGCAGCCAGAACACAATAAATTGTATTTTTTAAAGGGCCAAAAGAAACTAACTGTCATCCTAAAATTCTATAATGGAAAAATTAAAAGAATGTAACCCTGATCAGAACAGGAGGCTTCTGGGTACTGACAAAACTTACTGACCTACGTGGTAGTTATAGGGTATGTTTGGTATGTTTATTTTGTAATGATTCATTGAGATTTAGCCTTACAATGTATGCACTTTACATAGATGAGTTAAACAGAAAGGATTCATCAACTTGATATAGAATTAAGCAAACTACCCAGAGAACAGAATAAGGAAATAAAGAGATGGATATAGTGAAGTTTAGAGACAGAGAGGATAGAACATCCAGTTGAAGTTACAAAGGAAAGAACTGAAAAATAAGGAGAAGCCAGAAGCCTCTTCAACATGCTGAAGGAAATAACGGTCAACCTACAATTATATACCATGATAATTTATCTATCAAAAAGAATGAAATAAAAACATTTGCATTCATTCATTCACATATTTTTTTCCAACAATTGTTATTGGGCACTTACATTATCTAGACATGGCAACATAGTATTAATGAAAATAAAGTTCCTGCTCTCATACTTCAGAAGTCTGAAATGAAGTGCATGGGAAAAAATAAAGATGTCAGCAGGTCTAGTTCCTTCTGGAGTCTCAAGGGGAATTCTATGCCTTGCCCCTTTAGCTTTCGGAGGCTGCTGGCATTCATTGACTTATAACAGCATCACTCCACTCTTTGCTCTCTCTCTCCCTAAGTCCTCCTGTAACCCTTTTATAAGGACCCTTGCAATTAGATCAGGCCTACTCAGGTAATCAAGGATAGTCTTTTCATCTCAATAGCCTTAACTTAATCACACCTGCCTTTATCATACAAGGTAACACATGTTCTGAGGATTAAGATGTGGCCATCATTATGGGGGCACTATTCAGCTTACCACAATATATATTAATTTCTCCTGGATTTTACCTTGGAGTGAAATTGTTGGTGTATAAGCTATTAAGTATGATAAGGATTAGTAGATAAGCCAATCAGTTCTTCTAAATTGTTGTATCTACTTACACATCCACCAGCTATGTTTCAATGCTTGATACTGTCATTCTTCTTAGTTTTAGCTGTTCTGGGGGATGTATATTGTTATTTCATTATCTTAGTTTTCATTATATTTAGTTTTCATTTAATTTCCCTTCTAATTAATGAAGTTGCACATTTCAAATGTTTAATGGTAATTTAGATACTTTCTTTTGTGAGGCACCTATCAGGTCTTTTGCTCATTTTCCTGTTAGATTGTAGTATTTTTCTTACTTGTTTGTAGAAGTCCTTTATATTTCTTGCATATAAAGTCTGTGTCAGATATATACGTCAAAAAATATTTTCTACCACTCTGCATCTTTAATATCTATTGTGATCTTTTGGTGAAAGTTTTTAATATACTTCATGTCACGTTTTTCCTTTTTAGTTAGTATTTTTAGGGGTAATGTATAAAAAAATTTTTGGCTACTCCAAAAATGCAAAAAATTTCCTTATGTTTTCTCTTACAAACCAACATTTTCAAAATATTCCTCTAGCTGCTATGTGGGCATTAGTCTTAAATTGTATCAATTAGGAAATTGCTAGTATAGACTCTACTCCTCAAAGATATCAGTACCAAAGTCTCAGTAATCCTCCTGGATTTACTTTAGACTCAGTAGCTGTTGAAATTCTTGCTACCACTTTCACATGACAGGCATTAAAATGCAGGAAGAGGCAACAGGAAATGAGTGTTCTTCCCAGATTTATCAGCTCCTTCAAAAGAGAGCTTTCCTCAAGGCTTTACCCAGAGACAATTCTGACATCCCCTCAACCACTTCATTTGCAAGAGAGGTGAGGAATTGTCATTTTTTAGCTCATTACTATGTCATTCTACTATAATAGGATACGAGTTTTAACAAAAGAGAAGAGAATGGATCTTTGGGAGGTAATTAGCAATATTTACTGAGAGGACGAGCAGAAGCAGTGTGATCAGGTAGCAAGCTGTTCCCATCACCTGTTTGAAGAAGACTAGAATGATGGTGGTCAAAGTTGTAAAAGTGGTCAGATTCTGCAGCCATTTTGAAGATCTAATGGGATTTTCTGATGAACAAATAAAGACTATAACAGTTTTACTACCAATAGCTATTTGCAGAAAGTATTACAAATGGATCTACTTCATAATGAAGGAATTTGAAACAAGAAAGAAGGAACATATGAAAGGTGAAACTCAGAAGAAAAACAAGTGTTATACCTTTGACTAATGTGAAGAATAAAATAATGGAATAAAGTTTAAAAATTATATGTGGAAAAAAATTAAAGCTTTCTAAGGTACTTATATTATTCAAGAAGAGGGCAGATCAAGGATATTAGAGCAGAGAGGAAGGAGAAAATTACATTGCCAGGGATAAAGAGAGGAAAGGGTCTTTCAAAAAGACAAACTATTGGGTGCAAATACTCAGAGATCTTCAGTAATCCTGTGGGTTTTGAGAAGGACAACAATGTGGCATGTTGGTGGATCCCAGCCTTCATTAAGGGTGCTGAGGATATCAGGATACCGCTGGGACAGTAAGTTGGGACAGATTGTGTAGGGTTATTTCAGGAGATTTTTAGGAGTCTGTATGTACTTCATTACTTTGATGAAATCAGAGCCATTAAGTGTTTTTAAAAGCACGTGTGGCCTGAACTACACTTTTAATATGATTATGTTTTTAATATAAATATGTTGTAGAAATGTAAACTGAAATCAGCAAAACAGATAAATGACTATTGTAATAATCAACATAGGACAATTTAGTATTTTACCTCAAGGCACCGTGCTATATACATATGTGGGTACAAAAATGAATGACATTGTCACTAAACCCAGGAAACTTATAAAACAGGTTGCTGTTGTTCGTAAAGAGAATTGAAACAGGTGAAGGATTAGAGTCAGAGATTAGAGGCCAAGAATCTTTAGAGTTCATTCATTTGTGGAATTTGAGAAACACAACAGATGAACATAGGGGAAGGGAAGGAAAAATAAGATAAAAACAGAGAGGGAGACAAACCATAAGAGACGCTTAAATACAGAGAGTAAATGGATGGTTGCTGGAGGGAAGGGAAGGTATGGGTTAAATGGGTGATGGGCATTAAGAAGGGCACTTTTTGGGATGAGCACTGAGTGTCATATGTAAGAGATGAATTACTAGGTTCTACTCCTGAAGCCAAGACTGTACTCTATGTTAACTAACTTGAATTTAAGTTTAAAAAAAGAAAGAAAACTTCAACTCAAAAAAAAATCTCTGAGGTTCAAGAAATGCTAGAAGATGCCCCCAGTGGTTGGGTTTTCTGCACCTTCTAGCCTCTCCCCAGCACGTGCGCACACACACACAGTGTCCCTTTCCATTGTTTCATTTGTGTGTTGTTGAACAAACGTCCTTAGGAAGAAAAAACACTTGGGTTTAGAACATGACTTTATGCTGTATGCTTAGAGAATTTCATATTTGTTTAAGATAACATATCAAATTTCTGAAACAAGCTAAATAAATAATTAGTAATACTTTAAGGACTTCTAAACATGTTTCTTTTTCATGTTGTTTTCTCTACCAAATTACTCAAACAGAAGTAAAATGTGTGAAGCCTCCATATGGTTATTGTGGCTTTTCACGATACAGCTATAGGGTTGAATCTCAATTTTGCCTCTAATGTTGGAATCATGGTCTCAAATAGAACCACTTACTGAATCTTTTTGCTCATATCCTAATCTCTTCTGGCACGTATATTTGCTTGAAAGATGAATGTCTCATATTGCAAGGAGCACAGATGTGCCTCTCTTTCTCAGCCATAATGATAAAAAAACTCCAGTAAGCAACTATTTTGTGAATGGGTTTTATGGGATGCCAACTCATAGGTGCAAAACTAATTCATCCTTCTGCTAACAACAAACAGTCACCCAAATTTCCCCCCACCTGCCAGAATAAGTATGATAACACATACAAGATTTTAGATAAACAATGTATTTACCAAGTTCTGAAGCAGTGTTCAGTCATAGCAATTTTTATAGATTTTCGTGAGGAAAATCCATTAGACTTTGCTATGTTGCAGTATATCACAATCTAGAACACTGTACTATTACAGAATTTCAAAGAAGCAATCTTGCTATGAATGTTGTTTTGACCTCAAGAAAAGCAATTGGAAATTTCTTACTTATGAAACATGCATATCTTGAGGAGGTGGGTATTTCATTACTGAACCTGTATTTACTGTCTGATTTTTTTAATCTATAAGTACTTCATGAAGCAAAATAAGCTTTACTGTTTGTTGGTAAAAGATTTTTAAAAATCTGAATGCTTTCTATTATATTTGGGGTTCAGTCTAAAGTCTGGGGTCTCTACCAAATAAAAACATCATAAAATCTTGTGAGGCATTATTGCTTACAAAATGGTCAGTCTTAGGATGCCTGCGTGGCTCAGTCAATTAAACATCTGACTCTTGATTTCAGCTTAGGTCATGATCCCTCAATTGGTGAGTTCAAGCTTCGTGTTGGGCTCTCGGCTGATGGTGCAGAGCCTGCTCAGGATTCTCCCTCTCTCCCTCTCCCTCTGCTCCTTCCCTGTTTGCATTCTCTCTCTCTCTCTCTCTCTCTCTCTCTCTCTCTCTCTCTCTCTCTCTCAAAATAAATAAATAAATAAACTTAAAACATTTTTAAAAATGGATAGTCTTAATTACTTCACCACCTCCAAGATAATTAATGTATAAACATCCCTACTTTTATACTTCATGTCTAAAAGGAAGACATTTTCCTTAGCCCATCTTATTAGTTTTCTCTGGCTGCTCTAAGAAATTACCACAAACTTGGTGGCTTAAAACATAAGAAATGTATTCTTTCCTCATCCAGCTTCTGGTGGCTAAGGCATTCTTCAGCTTGAGGTTATATCCCATTACCTTCTCCCTTTCTGTGTATATGTCTCAAAATTCTCTCTGCCTCTCTTATAAGGACACACATGATTATGGTTAGGACACACTCAGATAATTCAAGATAAACTGTTCCTCTCAAGAGACTTAACTTTAGAGGTGCCTGGGTGACTCAATCAGTTAAGCATCTAACTCTTGATTTTGGCTCAATGATCCTAGGGTCATGCGAGCCCAGGGTCATGGGATCCCAGGGTCATGGGATCGAGCCCAGCATCGGGCTCCATACTCAATGAAGAGAATGCCTCTCTCCCCCAATGTATTTCTGTCCCTCCCCTGCTAATTAAAAAAGAAAAAGAGAGAGAGAGACTTAACTTTATCACATCTTTTGTCATATAAAGTAATATTCATAGTTTCCAGGAAATTGACATGGATATCTTTGGTGCTATTTTTCAAATCACTACATACCATCTATCTGGATTTTACCACATAGTTTTCTGTCACTCTGGGGATTTTCTCCAGAAAATCCTTCTGCCTCCTTCTCCCTTACTCTCCTATCTTTAATTACTTCTCCTTCAATAGTTCTTCTTTTCATCATATACTCATACTGTTAGTTTTCTAGAGCTGCCATAACAAAGTACCACAGAATGGGTGGCTTCAACAACAGAAATTTACTTTCCCACAATTCCAGAAGCCAGAAATCTGAGATCAAAGTGTGGGCAGGCTTGGTTTCTAAGGCTTCTCTTCTTGGCTTGTAGATGGTTGTCTTCTCTCTCTTCTCATATGATCTTCCCTCCATACATTTCTGTGTCCTAATTTTCTTCCTTATAAGGACTCCAGTCATATTGGATTAAGGCCCACCCTAATGAATTCACTGTACTGTAGTTACCTCTTTTAAAACTCTATCTCCGGGGCGCCTGGGTGGCGCAGTCGGTTAAGCGTCCGACTTCAGCCAGGTCACAATCTCGCGGTCCGGGAGTTTGAGCCCCGCGTCAGGCTCTGGGCTGATGATGGCTCAGAGCCTGGAGCCTGTTTCCGATTCCGTGTCTCCCTCCCTCTCTCTGCCCCTCCCCCGTTCATGCTCTGTCTCTCTCTGTCCCAAAAATAAATAAACGTTGAAAAAAAAAATTTTTTTAAATAAATAAATAAAAAAATAAAACTCTATCTCCAAATACAGTCACATTCTGAGGTTCTGGGATTAGGACTTCCACATATAAATTGGTGGGGGGGTGGAATACAATTTACTCCATAACACAGACCATTCTTTCCCATTCTAGAAAAAACAAAAACAAAAATCCTTCCATCTAAAGAAATACTCCCTCAGCTGTATAATACAGTTCCAGCTCTATCAGACATTTACTTCCCATCAAATAGTCTGGGTTTCTCCACATTTCTTGGTCCCCTTGCTATAAGGTAGAACCTTGGGACTAATTTTTGGTAGGCAGCACTACAGGTCTAATGGACCAGTAGAGGCTATACTATGAAAATATGGATCTAAAAAACAAAACTAATTTCATTTTATGTTTTTTTAATTTTTTTTAAACATTTATTTATTTTTGAGACAGAGAGAGACAGAGCATGAGCAGGGGAGGGTCAAAGAGAGAGGGAGACACAGAATCGGAAACAGGCTCCAGGCTCTGAGCCATCAGCCCAGAGCCCGACGCGGGGCTCGAAATCACAGACCGCGAGATCATGACCTGAGCCGAAGTCGGACGCCCAACTGACTGAGCCACCCAGGAGCCCCTAAAAGTAATTTCATTTTATTTTTTTTTAATTTTTTTTTCAACGTTTATTTATTTTTGGGACAGAGAGAGACAGAGCATGAACGGGGGAGGGGCAGAGAGAGAGGGAGACACAGAATCGGAAACAGGCTCCAGGCTCCGAGCCATCAGCCCAGAGCCCGACCCGGGGCTCGAACTCATGGACCGCGAGATCGTGACCTGGCTGAAGTCGGACGCTTAACCGACTGCGCCACCCAGGCGCCCCAGTAATTTCATTTTAGAGTCACCATCTTATAAGACTGACAACAAATGGATGATAATGCTTGTTTCAAAGAAAGCAGTTTCTGTGATACTCTGAGTTGCGTGTTGTCTCATCCTCAGCTTTCGTCAATGGAGGCTATGAACAAACAGCTTTAAAAAGTCCATCGTGGCATTTACTGTAGGCAAACTATTTAGTACATCTCCAAAAATCTTTGGTTTCCCTGAGGGTCCCTCTTTACCTTTTGGTGATAATCCTGTAATTGACATATTTGTTTGTTTCATTTTTGTTTTTGTTTTGCTTAAAAGCCATATTTGGGGTGCAAGTTATACAACCAGACTATGAGCTCAGAGGAAGGTAACAACTAGAGCTGTCTTAGCCATTTATGTATCCCCTCTGCCCAGAATAGGTGTTCAGTAAATAAGCATTGAATAAATGAATGAGCCAACTTTACAGAGCTATGTAGCCTGAAAACCTCATTATTTTTCCCCAGATCTTAACTCTCTATTTTTGCTTGTATTTAGGGGTACACTTTCTCTAAATTATGAATACAAATATTGTAAAAGTTGTGAAAATGTCTTTAATAAATATTTAGTTGAATGAATTATCTTGGCTGATTATAGTGTTTCCACAGGCCTGATTCTTTTAAATGATGCAATGCCAAGGACAGCCCTAGCAGGAGACTTGATACATTCATTCTACATCAAGTCAGCAGTCATCACAGAAAAGGTTGAAGCATCAGTTCTGAAAGTGTCAGTAAGGAACTTCTGGTGTCCCTAAAATCTTTCAGAGGTTATGATGTCAAACTATTGTCAAAGTGGTATTACATCATTATTTGTCTTTTTCACGCTTATTTTTTTTCATTGGCATACAGTGAAGTTTTCCAGCAATTACATGATGTGTGATATCGTAACAAACTGAAAAAGTTTCTATTGACCCTGTTAAAAAGAATCCAAAATGAAGGGCACAATCTGAATATACCCCTGGGACCAAACATTTATAGTCACATAATCAAAGTTTAAAACTGCCCTGATTTCCCTGAAATGCCAACTCTAACCTTAAATAAAACTTACATTTCCTTCAAATAAGCATGACTTTACAGCTTCCTAGCCAACCAAGTAAGAAGATATGCAAACAAATCAGCATATAGAGTGCTACTACCATAAACGGAATGTAAGCTTCTAGTAACAAATCACAAAACAATGCACTTCCTCATTCATGCTTTATAAACTGAGCTATAACTACTGAAAGCCATGCTTCCACCAGTTTTAGTTTTGAAGTCTCCCAGCTTATGAATAGTTTGTTTCTCTCTCAATAAAATATATCAAGTGAAATTCTCTGAAATTTCTTTTGACAAGCCAAATGTTAAAAAGACTTGGGAAAACCTAAAGCAAATCCACTCCTCTCACTAAATTTTTTGTTCTACAAGATTAATTTTACAAAAAATACATATTATTTACATTAACACTCATTTTACTACAGTCATTGTTCATAACTATTTTAATTTATTTCCATTTTAACACAATAAATAGATATAACCCATATACATAAGCTCTTTGAGAGATCCTCAAAATGTTTAAGACCACAAGTTTCCTGAAACCAAACAGTAAGAACCACTAGGGAAAGAACGAACTCCCACTTTTAAGAAGCTCCTTCCTGTATGTTGTGGAAAAACAAAACTAAAAACATATGTGTCCCCTTTCACTACCTCCTGGAGTATTAGCTCCAGGAAACATGTATGACATCACAATTAAGCACCATTGTGCAATACAAAAAACTACTCAGTAGAATAAGGGGAATCTGAGTGGTGGCCACACAGATAGACAATTTAGAGATCTATAGATATACCCCCAAAGTATGTTTTCTCTTTTTGTTTCCGTGCAACATTTACTCTAAGTCTAAAACAGAATTCTCTTCTGTCAATTCCTGGCTCCTGAGAAATTAGGATCTATATCTGATTCTCCTGATACAATTCCTCATTCAGAGAAGTATCTGACATACTTCACTGGTGATCCTTATATTTCTGATGCTACTGCCCAGAGGTCTTTTTACATTAGGATATTTCTCAGAAGTATGGCCTTGCTCTGGAATGGGGAATATATTTCATAGCAAGTGCCAACTTTAATATATTGTTAGCAGTTGGCTGGAACATTATTTGAGAAGGATTCTGAGGCATTTCCAGGCTTAGCAAGACAAATGCTGTAATTGATTAGTGGTCTACTCTAGGTCCTAAAAGGAAGAGTGTTAGCTTATGTGCTGTGTATTTGCTGACCAAATGAAATCAATTGGAATTGCTACGGTCAAACAGATATAAGGAAGACATTAAGTGTTTAATCCATGTAAAACTTACACAGGGGTATAGTTACTATGATGATTAATAACAGGTATCAGCAATAGTATTTGTCTCATAAACACAGTCAATCTGCTTAAAACATTAGCACAGATTTTAAGATTCAAAGAAACAAATCAATTTAAGAGAACACAAGAATTGCCGTAAAGATTTGTAATAACGTACACTGTGCATCTATATATCTGAAGACATTTTTACCAATTACTCTTGATTGGAGTACCTTTAGGAGCTTGACCAGAACTTACTTTCTGAAACAATCTCAGAATGGAATTTAAAAGGGTGAATATTAGGTATACCAGCCGTGGCTCTTCACAACTTCCAGATGTTATCACTGCTGCTACTATAAAGTCTTCAATCTCTTTACAACATATATCTTGTTGGTGTAACTAATAATACATGGAGGAAGAAGAGGAGGAGGAGAAAATTGAGAGAGGAGAAGGAGCAAGAGATAAAGAAGAAAGATATTAGACAGAGAAAGACACATCCTATGTTATTTCACATACATGTGGAATCTAAAATAAAACAAACTCATAGATACAGACAACACACTTGTCAGTTGCCAGAGGTTAGGTGTTAGATGTGGGTGAAGTAGGTGAAAGTGGTGAAAAGGTACCAAGAAGAAGAAGAAAGACACAAATCATTCCTGGAGATTTGAGCCAGTGTGACTTTTTGTTTGGGAGGAAACACAGATACTATACATTTCTTTAGAATGTGTCCCTACGACTATTAACTCTACATACCATTCTACACACCAGTACCTTAGCAGTGATACAAACTGCCAATATAGTCCTTTACATCATATTTTGTTGATAAAATAGAAGAATTTTAGCTTCTTTGAGAACAACGTCCAAGCACTGACAAGAACACTAACTTGTTTCTTTCCAAATTGGACTTTTTGTCATTTTGCCTGGCAGTTATACCGTGGAGAAGTGTACTCAGGAAAGTAACTGATGCCTGGAGCTAATACGTCTGGCTCTAAATACAGCACTGTGAAGAAATGGCGGGAGAGGGGGGAAACAAAACCAGAAAAGACTAATATAGAATTTGTTCCCTTGGAAACAAAAGACTACTTAGTGTTTTGGGGAATAAATATATTTGCAGAACAACTTTCACAAAAATGTGGCTCTAAAATGAAATTCTGACAATATAGTCACAACACTAGTGAGGAGTAAGGGGAGCATAAATAGATAAGTAATTTTATAGTTTATAAAGTACATGCATTTGACTCCATAGGCCAGACTACAAAGGTTATGTACCAATGATAAAGTGATGTGAAGCAGAAGGGATGCCAGTTATTGCTTTACTGATAAAGATGAAGGGTCACAATGAACAAAAACTTGCTCCCCCATCCAACAAAACCTACAAATATCAAAAAGAATTTTAAATCTCATTTTGGAAGGAGAATAAAAAGAAAAATATAGGAAAGCAAAAAAATATTCTAAAATAAGTTATTAAATAGCTTTGTAGGATTTTGATAAAGAAAATGGTGATTACTAATGGAACAGCAAGAGTTCTTTAAGAGTAAGTCTTGAAAAGTTTTTTCCAAGACTGATAAATTTCAATTCTGCAATTCCATAAACAAGTTGGCATTCCACCATCTTCCCCTAAACAAAAGGGGAAATATGGTATTTAAGACAATCATATTCAAAGGTATGTGTTAACTCTATAAAACTAATGAATCAGACTTTCAGATGTCCCTAAAGTTCCCTCTAGCTCTAAAATTTTTTGAATCTAGAATCCTAACATACCAGTGTCACCAACTTATCACAGACTATATCCTTGTTTCTTTCGTAATCAATTTTGCTATTAACTAGAATGAAAAAACTTAATTATATTTTAAAAACTTATAGATGGCAGGTGATGGCAGAAATAACAATGTTGAAGGACATTTAATTTTGGAAATAATTTCAACTAGTTAGAACAGTCTGCTCTTCTTGGTACACCCACGGTAAAACACTGGCATATAGTAGATCTCACATACTATTTGTTGAAATAATAAATGAATGAATGGGTCAAAGCTAACAAGGTGAAATTTATCAAATTAAATTTAATTTTTTCAGATACAGAGTTGACTAAACCTAGTTTGATAGCAATTTAGATACAGTTCATTACCAGCTCAATTTAAGCCAAGAGTCCAATTAACAGAAGTATAATATCTAGGGAAATTAATCTGTCATCTGCTCTATTCAGACTGTGTGTAAAATACTAAATTCCTCTGGGCATCACTTTCAAAAGCTAATACTGGGGAACTAGAGTTCAATAAGAGAAGATGGCCAGGATATCTAGAGGTCTGGAAATTGTTTCAGGAGATCTAATGAAGGATCTTAGATGCTAAACTTGGAGAAAGAAAACAGGAGGGACATACTGAATATCTGGAGAGTGGTCATGGGAAAGATATATTAGAGTCATTCTGCTGACTCAAGGAAAGAATACAGAAGTTACAAAGAAATAGATCTTGCTTTAGTATAGGGAAGGAATTTCTGTTAAATCTGTCCCAAAATGAATTAACCTACTTTGCAAAGAAGGGAATACTTCATCACTTCAAGTGGTCACACAAAAAGTACATAATCTGCCAGGGCCTTGCAGAGAAATTATTACTGTGGGTGGATACTAGCATGAATGATCTGAAGAGGCTTTCCTGCCCTAATACGCTGTGATTCTATGGTCCCTGCATAATTGCTGCCTACCTCTTGAACATTATTGTAATCTCTCTTTTCACTGACTTATCTTCTATTCATTTAATACTTGATCAGTTCTTTGTTCTTGCTCCCATTATTCACATTTGTTCCTGAGGTATCCTACAATCTAACTTCCATTGCTATCATAGCAGGAAAAAAAAAATCCCCTCTTAAAAGTCATAACCTCTTTGCTCTAATAGTCAACAGGTTTGCATTTATTTTCATTCTCTTTGACCCCGTAGAGGTATTGTTAACTATTCCACCCTCTATACTTTCTTTGCTTCCCTTATTTCTAGTTCTTCAATTTCATCTTCTTTTTTCTGAACTTTTGGCTTTTCTTTCAACCATAAATCATAGTAGCTTCCAAAGGTATTGATGCTTTCTATGTATAAGATTGAACTGCCATTTTTGATGGTGGTATCAAGGTGCTTGTTAAATCCCTAACTACAATAAGGTAATATCAGTGACAATATTAACACAATATCTTTGTAATTTCTCTGCAATGACTTGGTTAAGAATACACATTTTGCAGTTGCTTGGGTTTATTTTCCTAGTTGAGTTGGAAAAAGTACTTCACATTTTATTGTTTTATTTTCTAGTAAACAAAGAAAAAGTCTTCAAATTTTATTAAAAGTATGGTTTACCTTGGAGGAATTTTACAGGATCACATCTCATATCATCAAAGAAACCATCAATCCACATTACAAATGTTAGAATATTTTATTAGCCTTTGAATTTAAAATGAATCTGAGGATGGTTTCTCAATCATGTACCTAGTGTAGCGTCCGTACACAATCATGTACCTAGTGTAGTGAAGGACCATGAGTCCTTCCCACATAATATACGTGTCAAAAATTTGACTTAAGTCTGTAGACACAAGCTGTTAGAAAGGTTTTTTTAGAGGAATGAAGCTCATATTTTCCAAGTCTACATACAGTTTGTTCTTAAGAGGAATCTTTCATCTCTTATTCAGTAGCCACTTGTACTGTTTACCATTATCCTATTCATACATTAGATTACTTAAAGCTCCTCTACTCTTTATCATGATGTTAGCCAACATTGAAATAGTCCCCTTTCATTCTTATTCCCCATTCAAAATAACTGATACTGCAGTTAAGGTATAGTTGTTAGGTGCAGATAGTTGTTTTGAGTCTCATGATTTCAGAGTGAACAAATGTGTGCCTTTATCAAAGATTGAAACCAGGACTGTCCAATAGAGCTCTTGTTGAAGATGAAAATGGTTTTCTATACTGTTCCATAAGATAGCCATGAGCCACATATGGCTATTGCACATTTGAAAAGTGGCTATTGTGAATGAAGGACTAACTTTTATATTTTATTTAAAGTTTTAAACTGTTTTTTAAGGGCAGTTTTAGGTTCATGAGAAAACTGCAAGGAAGGTATAAAGATGTCCCCTAGATTCTCTGCACCCACACATATGTAGCCTCTCCATTATCAAAATCCCCTCACCAAAGTGGAACATTTGTTATAAATGATGAACTTACATTAATACATCATAATGACTCAAAGCTAATTGTTTACATTACGGCTTACTCTTGGTGTCCTACATCCTATTGGTGTGGACAAATGTATGATAACAACACACGTCCATCATTATAATATCATAGTGTTTTCCCTGCCCTAAAAATCCTCCAGGCTCTGCCTATTCATCCCTCCACCTTCCCCAACCCCTGACAATCAATGGTCTTTTTACTGCCTTTATAGTCTTGCCTTTTCATAATGTCATATAGTTGGAATCACACAGTATGTAGCCTTTTCAGATTGGCTTCTTTTACTTAGCAGTATGCACCTAAGGTTCCTCCATGTCTTTTCAGGACTTGATAGCCCATTTCATTTTAGTGCTGAATAATATTCCATTGCCTGGATGTATCATAGTTCATTTATCCATTCACCTACTGAAGGAAATCTTAGCTGCTTCCAAGTTTTGGCAATTATGAATAATGATGCCTTAAATATCTGTGTGTAGGTTTTTATGTGGACATAAGTTTTCAACTTCTTTGGGTAAATACTAAGGAGTGCAAGTGTTCAATTGTAGAGTAAGAGTATTTTTATATTTTGTAAGAAAGCACCAAACTTTCAAAGTGGCTGTACCTTTTTGCATTCCCACTAGCAACAAATATGAGTTCCTATTGCTTCACATCCTCATCAGCATTTGGTATTGTCAATATTCCATATTTTGGTCATTCTGATAGTTGTGTAGTGATATCTTATTTCAATTCGTGTTTCTTTGATGACATGATACAGAGCATCCTTTTATAGGTGGCTCTGCCATCTATACATCTTCTTTGGTGAGATGCCTGTTAAGGTCTTTGGCCCATTTTTTAATTGGGCTCCTTGTTTTCTTACTTTTGAGTTTTAAGACTTCCTCATATATTTTGATAGCAGTCCTTTATCAGAAATGTCTTTTGCAAAGATTTTCTCCCAGTTTATATCTTGTCTTCCATTCTCTTGACTTTGACTTTAGCAGACCAGTTCTTAATTTTAATCAAGTCCAGCTTATCAGTTCTTGCTTTCATGTGTTGTGCCTTTGGTATTGTATCTGTAAAGTCAGTGATATATCCAAAGTCATCTAAATTTTCTCCTGTTATCTCTATGGGCTTTATAGTAGCATTTTACTTTTAGATCTATGATCCAAATGTAATTTTCTTTTTGAGAGAGAGAGTGCAAACACAAGCAGGGGAGAGGAGCAGAGGGAGAGAGATAGGATTTCAAGCAGGCTCTGTGCTCAGTGCGGAGCCTGATGCGGGGCTCAATCCCATGACCCTCAGATCATGACCTGAGCTGAAATCACAAGTTGGACACTCAACCCACTAAGCCACGCAGGCAACCCACTCCAAATGTAATTTTTATGAAGACTTTAAGTTTTCCATCTATAGTCATTTGTGTGTGTGTGTGTGTGTGTGTGTGTGACTATCCAATTATTCCAGTAACATTTGTCAAAAAGATTGTATTTTCTCCATTGTATTTCTTTTGTTCCTTTCTCAAAAATTAATTGACTATATTTATATTGGTCTATCTCTGGACTCTCCATTCTATTCCATTGATGCATTTGTCTATTCTTTGACAAATACCACATTATCTTGATTAGTGTAGTTTCATAGTAAGTCTTAAAGTCCAGTAGTGTCAGTCCTCCAACTTTGTTCTTCCATATTGTGTTGGCTATTCTGGGTATTTTCCTTCTTTATATAAACTTCACAATAAGACTGTTAATATCCACCCAACAATTTGTTGGGAAATTGATTGGGATTGTATTGAATCATAGATCAAGTTGAAGAGAACTGACATCTTGAAAATATAAGATTTCTGGAGTTTTCCTATCCATGAACATGGAATACCTTTCCATGTATTTAGTTCTTCTTTGATTTCACTCATCAAAGTTTGTCGTTTTCTTCATATAGATCTCGTACATATTTTGCTAAATTTATGCCTAAGTATTTCATTTTTGGGGGTGCCAATGTAATTTTGGGCATGCTAGTTGTATTGTGTTTTCAATTTCAAATTCCACTTGTTCATTGTTGGTATAATTTTATTTAATTTTAATTAACTTTACTTTAAATAGCTTCATCTTGCTAGTGGCTACCATTTTAGTCTAGGATCTAAAAAATACAATCAGTAATTATTCCTTTTTTAGGAATTATTGCTTTTTAGAAATAAATGTAAATGTTATTACTATACCAAAGTAAAATGCTGCACCAAAACAGTTACTGACTTGTTCATTTAACCTATACGGAGTATACCAGGGTACTATGTACCCGATGTCATACTAATGCTAAGGAGCACCGAGGAGCTCAGACTTAGAGACGTAGTAAGTAAAAATTGCAATGTAGTTTTGCTTGTTATTAGAGACAATAATAGCATTTAGCTACTAGACACCATATATATAATTCCTACAATAATTTTAGGAATTAAAAAAAGGCTTCATTGAAGAGTTTTATTTAATCTGGGACATCATGGAAAAATAAGTTACAAAATAAATGGGGGCATGGTGCAGTGAAGAATAGGACAGGCATTCCAGAAAAGATACTGAAAGGGTTTGGTGTGTCTAGGCCACAATCCACATGTGGTGTGCAGCAGCTGATGCTGCCAAAAAGTAGACTCCAGGCTGACAGAGTCCTATATAGTAAGTAACAAGTTTGGATGCCAAGTGATCACATGGTATGCTATATTTTCCCTATTTTTCTACTTTTTATAGTTTATATTAAGTACTAAAAAAATCTGCTTCATTAGACTTATAAATTGTTTATGGCAAAATCATATCTGCCTTACCAACCAACGTAATCCATGGTATCTGATAGAGAATGAGTACTTCAGACTAAATTACTTCAGAGTAAATACCCACCTTTTACTGATTTCAATGCAGAGTAAAGCAAAATAAAGGTGCCCTTTGCTTCCTCCATTTCATCGGTAGCTATATATGCATATTATCATATGTTCCTATTTCATTACTTGATAGAGCCAATATTCCCTGTAGGAGAAACGGGAAAGAATGACGTTCTAAATCTAGAATAACAGGAAACAATTCCCAACCTTTAACGGTAACCAAATTCGTCATCTTTGTGCAAAAAAATAGAGTACCTACCTTCAGTACTGTCTCCCATTTGTCACCCAAAAGGTACAATTGCTCTGTGTCCATATAAAAATTAACATAATTCACTACGGACTGCTCCTTAATAGCCCGCGAAGAAGAGATACTAATCGCAGGCACAGACACATCTCCTCCCCCTTTCCTCCCCCAAAAACAAATGAAGGGCACAAGAAAAATAAAAGTAGTTAATTTGATCAACACTGCTCTGAAACACTATTGACAATACAAAAACCTAAAGTAACACTTTACTAACTTGAGCCCCCCTGCGTCCCGCCTGCAGTATTCCAGGAACCTAGCCACCTGGCTCCCAAACAAGGCCCTTCCGCCTCACAACAATCAGGACGTTCCCCGCCACGTGAGGTGGGCGGGGCTGAGGCTGTTCCGGCCCGTCCCTGCCGGAGCGGGGCGCGCGCGTTCGGTATCTGCGTCGGGGGAGGAGTCTCTTGTCCCTCCGCGCGGCCCGTTCCGCCTCGGCTCCCGCTTCCTTTAGGCTGACGTGTCGGCAGTTCTTCGGAACCTCTGCGAGTAGGGCCGGGATGGCGGACGCCTGGGAGGAGATCAGGCGGTTGGCGGCTGACTTTCAGCGGGCGCAGTTCGCCGAGGCCACACAGAGGTGCCTGACCCTCCCTTTTCGTTGCAGAATCCAAAATAGCCCCTGGGTAGTCACGCCGAGATCTGAGGCCGCAGATCCCTGGCTCTGGACCCCGCACCTTCCCAGGCTGTGTCACCGATTTCGCCCTCACCTTCCTCCTCGAGCCTGGATTGCAGTTCCAAGTATAGTTCCCAGCTTTGAAACCCGAAAGCTACTACGCCCCGGACCATCCCCCGCCCCCAGCCATGCCCTAGCCAAGTGCTGCCGCGCCCCGCCCTCTTGATGGCTAAAGCTGTTTTCTCACTGTCTTAAGAGTGTCCCTCAGATCCTTATTTACCTCCTATATATAACCTCCTATGGCATCATTGATTATTATGCACTTCCTGACCTAGAATGAGCTGGAAGGGAGAGGCAACAACAAAATGCAGTACTTTGTAAATGCCGTGTTGACCCTTTAAACATTTTGCCTTTTTTGTCCACCAGGAGAGTGTGCCAGGCCAGACCCATGGTCCCATCCGTCATTTTTAAGAACTCCCGGACACTGACATTTCTTGCAAACCCACCAACCCTGGCGGGATTGTGTCCTGGGCACCCTAACTCTGCTTTTTAATATTACAGAACAGATAAACAATGTTGATAGAATCCTTTTTTATCCATTGACTATCTCTTACTTCGATGTTTTTGTTCCCAATGGGGCTTGAAGACCTTAATCCCTTAATACTGTATTTTGTAGTACTGAGGGCAAACTAGGGCACATACTTAAGAGCTTGGATAACAGTTGCAGTCATGGTTTTCCTAGGCCATATCCCCTGCCTACAGACCAATAGTAGTAGGCAATTATACACTTAAAGAAAATTCCGGTTTGTTTGGTTTTGGTTTTTTTACTGAACTTAAACTGGGAATTGAAGTAAAAGTAGGGCTACCTAATTTATATGTGCTACCTAAATTATATGTGCTAACTTTTCTATTCAGATTTGAAGGGTACAAGCAGGCCTGTAGGAGAGAGCAGACTTGAAATTCTGTAATAGAATGGTTTGTACCAGTTAGGTACATGATTTAAGTTTATGTAAACCTGCTTACTCCCAAGAGAGGTGTGTGTGTGTGTGTGTGTGTGTGTGTGTGTGTGTGTGTGTGTTTTAACACATTGAATCAGTATGGTTCTACTAATCAAAGATACAGATTTTGTAATGTAGATCTTAGTGACTCTTTACCCAAATTTTTTTTAAAAGTTCATACATTGTTAAGTTTGTTAAGCACCAAATGTATCAAGTGCATTTTAAAACTTCTTGTTTTCCTCAGGTTGTCAGAGAGGAACTGCATTGAGATTGTGAATAAATTGATTGCTCAGAAACAGCTAGATGTAGTTCACACACTTGATGGGAAGGAATATATTACTCCAGCCCAAATTAGTAAAGAAATGAGAGATGAGCTACATGTCCGAGGAGGTAAGTAATTCCTTAGTTTTTTTTTCTTCTGGTTATTTGGAAGAGGGAAAAAACTTATAAAGCATAACTAATAAATTATTTGGAGGATGTGGGACACTCTTCTCAATTGTTAATATGGAAATCAGCGTTAATGTTTTTAATAGCTTCAGGTAAAGATGATCATATAATTTAAATGAAGTCAAATATCGTCACTTTACAAAATAGCATCTTTTATTATTTTGAGTTATGTGTTCTGTGTGTGAATTAATCAACTGTTCCTATTCACAGTTCATGAATTTATTGCATGACGCAGGGGAGGGTACTTAGCTGTCTATTATCAGGTGGTAATTATGAAATGAGAACAGAGATTTTGAAGGATTATAGATTGTTGAAAATTAGAGCTATACTGCCACTTTTTTTAAAAAAACTTACCTTTAAGTATTTGCAGATTAGGAAACGATATGGTGCTATACCTATATATCATGGGAAATGCAATTATAAGCATATAAAAGAAGTTTTTTTTCTTTTTTTTTTAATTTGAACAAACTACTGAGCAA
The DNA here is from genome assembly GCF_018350175.1 of Felis catus. NCBI lineage: Eukaryota > Metazoa > Chordata > Mammalia > Carnivora > Felidae > Felis > Felis catus. The sequence goes on from NC_058372.1 coordinate 86,499,017, forward strand.
ATTTGAACACTTTGATTAAAATATAAGCAACTATGAAAACAGCCCTTCATTAGATGTTATCAGATATACCCTTGGTGTTGGTTCATCTTCCTCCATATTGCTAATAAAATATTAGCTATAATTTGGAATACTTGACAGACTTCTTTTGCCAATACATGGAAATCTACTCATTCCAAAAATGTTTTAAATGAGTTCATCCGAATTTAATTGTCAGTATCACTTTGGTACAATAGATAAATTCTGCCAGGGAAGTCCATCTTAAATCCATAGATCTGGCCAAATTGTGTATCAATCAATTGATGTTCGTTATTGGCCTAATGTGACAAATGAAACTTCAAAAATAAATTATTGCCTGTGCCTTCAGCCATGAGGATGTATTCAGCTAATGGTTTGCATTTGAAAACAGTAATTATTGTAGCTTTATGTGCTTTGAAGACGGGGGACTTCAACTGTCCAAGATGTAAATCTATTGAAATTTACAGTTTTTGTCTGGTGTATACTTACACATGAATTAAAGTCAATGAATGTCTTTTCTTTAAAGGTCGAGTAAACATTGTTGATCTACAACAGGTACATTTTTAATTTATAAATTTTTTTCCTTTCTCAATTTTTTGATACTATAACTTAAGAATTCACTAATACTGGTATCTTATTTTGTATATCTGTGAAGAAATAGTTTTATATCCCACACTAATATATTTAATTAATTTAATAAGTTCTGACATACTGAATTAATTTAATAAGTTCTTCTTTCTTAGTTATTTGCTTATTCTTTACCAAGTAAACTCATAATTATGATTTTTCATTGTAACAGGGTTTAAGTATTTAGGGAGAAAAATAATGTTCATGTTTACTTTAGTATATGGAAGGAGTAAAGAAATATTTTAAAAAGAAGAAGATATTTTTATAAAATATAAGAGCACATGTCATCAACAAGTTACACTATATCCAAGAAGCTGGAAAATCTTGTGCAAATCCTGCCTATTGTATGACAATACAGTTTCTTAATGCAAACTTTGCTAACAAGTGAAAATGTATTTCAGAAATAAAAGTAAATAAGCAATAAACCTCTAATTTTTATTTGACTGAGACTTTTGACAGTATTTCAAATTAATTTGAAATTCATCTAAGAGAAAGTAAGTTTTTAAAAAGATACGTTGGGGCACCTGGGTGGCTCTGTCGATTCTTGGTTTCAGCTCAGGTCATGACCTCACCAATCATGGGTTCGAGCCCCACGTCAGGCTCTGTGCAGACAGTGCAGAGCCTGCTTGGAATTCTCTCTCTCCCTCTCTTTGCCCCATCCCCCTCACACTATCTCTTAAAATAAATAAACTAAAAAAATAAAAATAAAAGTCATAGAAAAAAATGTTCTAATATATAGTTTCAAACTTAAGAAACAATATGAACTTATCACTAATAGAATTTTATTTTTTTTCCAGGTAATTAATGTGGATCTGACTCATATTGAAAGTAGAATTGGTGACATTGTAAAATCAGAAAAGCATGTTCAGCTAGTTCTGGGACAACTGATAGATGAGTAAGTACAATATTTAGGAGCACTTTTTTGTGTTTCTTTTTTTTTTTTTTTCCATAGTGTTTAAATTTAGAACAATTGTGACCAGTTTGGCATTTTATTTAGAACTCAAGTGCTGATTTTCATTTTTAGGATCATTATATTTAAATTGTAAGTGCTTGGGGCACCAGGGTGGCTCAGTCGGTTAAGCGTCCCACTCTTCATTTTTGGCTCAGGTCACAATATCAAGGTCATGAATTTGAGCCTTGCCTCAGCTCTATACTGAGCATGGAACCTGCTTAAGATTCTCTCTCTGCCTCTCCCTCTATCCCTCTCCCACTCACTTTCTTTCTCTTTCTCAAAGAAAAAAAAGTAAGTGCTTAATTGTATGGAGTACTTGGGAATAATAAAAACTGATTTTTTTTCTATTAAAGCAGCATAAATGTAATTCTTACAATCTTTCCTCTATGATCTTAATTCTGAAAGCAAATTTGTTCCAAAAATATTAATGAAAAATGCAGAATTTACATAGTTAAAAAAATCCCAGCATTTATCATTTGGTTAACCTTACATTAATTACATTGATAAGAAAAATAATTTTCAGAATATGAATAATGACTTATGTTTACCTAAACATACCTTATTCATTATTTTGTGAGCATACCTTATTGCGCATAAAAGAGGAAAATAATTGTAATTTTTTTTTCTTTAACTATTAGCAACTATTTGGATCGGTTAGCAGAAGAGGTAAATGATAAATTGCAAGAAAGTGGTCAGGTCACCATATCAGAACTATGTAAGACCTATGATCTTCCTGGAAACTTTCTGACACAGGTACTTTTTCTTAATAGCTTAGTGTCTTTTCAGATAAATAAAGAATTTTAATTGGAAGAAAAAAACTAGACTTTCGTACCATTAACTTTTTGCAAGTGTTTATTGATGTAGTTGTATATTTTGGGGATGCTTCCAATACATTGATGGCTCTGATGAGACAGACCATTTAGAAATGATTATTTCTTTGTTCTTAAAATAGTTTGCCATTTTAGAATTATAGACATTCATTTTGTATACTGGAAAGTGCATGTGCTTTGGAGTTAAACAGACTTTGATTTTATTCTGCTTATGCCACTGTTTAGTTATTCAATGTTAGGAAAATTATTTCACCTCTTTTGTATTTGAATTTCTGTATCTTTAAAATGGGAATAATTGTCTTTTTCATAGACTTCAATAAGGTTATATATATGGTGTATCAGTGAGATGTCTGGCACAATGGAGGTACTCAATAAATGATGGTTTTGTTTTGTATTTACTGGAATAAATAAGGGAAAAGCCAAATCTCTTTTTAGGTATATATCTCTTTAAGAAAATCCAACTTACAAAAATTTACCAAACCATAATTGCATGAGATTAATTTATAATACAAACAGATTTACTAACCCATTTTAAGAGAGTGACTTCCTATAATTGCATCTAAAATACAGTTTGAATACAGATCTGTTTTACAGAGCATATCAGGAGCCTAAGTTCTATTTTAAGTGGGCAAATATATGTTGATCACAGAAAGTCAAAAAATAAATTTTTAGAACACTGTTTAAAGATATCAGAACAGCCCCAAATGATTTCATATAAAACTGTGCTGTTGACACATTTTGGAAATAACATGTGGTTTCTTAACATTTTTCAGTTCTAGTTTTTCTGAATATTACAGGCAGTATTCTAAAAAGTCATTAAGAAATGGTTTGAAATGCACTTTTTTATACCAGAAAACTATCAGCCAGGCTGCCTTGAGTAGTTTTAACTTATCTTGGTATGGGAAATATGTCCAGACTTATTTCAGATGTACCTGACCCCAGTCATAATGTAGCTATGGAGAAATACTCTCTTGGGGTTACCAGGAAATCATGTCTGCTAGTATAGATCTCTGGGCACAAGTAACTTATTGATAATTGCATCAGAGAAGGTAACTTTTTAGTTATTACATTTCCCTAGGTTTCAGAATCTTGGAATAACATTTATTTTACTCAGTGTTTGAAGCTCCAGATAGAGTCTTCAAGACCCATGTATATGTCTTACTGTCTATGTTTCAGGCTGCCTATATCTAGAAAAATTGGTTAATCATTCAATTTTATTTTACATTAGAAAAAGCCCTTCTTACCATGTAGCTAAGCCTTTTAACATATCTATTTGACTCATTCGGTTCTTTGCCCCGCTGTGAGATTTTGAAGTTTCCTAGATCTAAATCTTCATTTTAGCTTATACATCCTATAAATTTGTGCTTGTTGAAATTTCTCAATCATGTGGTTAATACAACAACAGCATGCATTGTACCTTTAATAAGGCTATACAAATGTATATTTAGAATTTTGTTCTTTCAAATTGATAAAAATTCGCATTTTACCCTCAGGCACTAACACAGCGACTAGGTAGAATTATTAATGGACACATTGATCTTGATAACAGAGGAGTAATATTTACCGAAGCTTTTGTAGCTCGACATAAAGCACGCATCCGTGGACTGTTCAGTGCTATTACCCGGTAAGCCTGTTTTAAAGTATGTGTATTTTGGGGCACCAGTGTGGCTTAATTGGTTTAAGCATCCAAGTTTTGACTTCAGCTCAGATCATGATCTCATGGTTCATGAGTTTGAGCCCCACGGTAGGCTCTGTGCTGACAGCATGGAACCTGCTTCGGATTCTCTCTCTCTCTCTCTCTCTCTCTCTCTCTCTCTCTCTGTCTGTCTGTCTCTCTCTCTGCCCCTTCCCTCCTCGTGTCTCTCTTTCAAAGTAAATAATAATAATAATAAATTATGTATATTTTTATATTTCATTGATCATGGTTTGCTTTTTCTGTTCTATCAGGTATTTTTTCTTTTCTTTTTTCTTTTTCTTTTTTTTTTTTTTTTAATTAAAATTTCATTCAGGACTCTAGGATTTTAGACATATAGAAGGGTAGGTAGCTTCTGGGAATGAAGATTCCAGAGCCCCAGAATGTAGCCAAACTCTCTTCAACCCACATCTCCTCCCACTCCCTACCTTAATCATCCTCATGACCCCAGATGCAGGTCTGCAGAATACCCAAATCAGTATATAGAGTCATCCTGGGATACGGAAAGAGCTTGCGGTTTAAAGTAAGAAGTCCTCATTCTATTGCATAATAACCATGTGAGCTGCAGCAGATAAGTCAGTCACATAAGTAAGTCCTTCGAGCCTCAGATGGGGCTAGATGATTTTAGAACCCTTTTTACTAAATATTTAACATTCTATAACTCAAATGAATAACCGTATTAATTTCAAAATCACTTTAACTTTTCTAAAGTGAGAATTTCTGAAATGTTTGGAGCCTGAGTGACACTCTAATATAGAATTAAGAAAACCTACATTCTTAATTATCTCCTCTCTCCTGTGTCATTAACTGTATCTCAGTGGTTTTTGGATCCCATCAGTATTTAAACATGTCCAGATTTCTCCCATTTTAAAATAGTCAAACCTCTCTCAACCCCATATTCTACTTCATCTACCATCTTGTTTTGTTTGTTTCCATAAAGTGAACCTTCTCAAGAGTTGATGTCTACATTTACTATCTCGATTTTCTTACCTCTGTCACTTCTCAACTCGTCCATCTGGCTTCTACCAACTTACAAAGCAATAATGTCAATGTCATGAACTCTAGTGGATACTTTGTGCCCTTGTTTTACTTGACTTTGCAGCACCATTTAATTCCAGTTACCTCTTCCTTCTTTCTTTCTTGAAATGTTGTCATTCCTTTTGTTGTTGTTGTTTTAATACTGCACTTTACTGCTTTCTTCTTACTCCTTTGGTTGTGCCTTATATGGCACGTTTTTCTGTCTCTTTCTCCTTTCTCTACCCTTTAAAGTTTTGTTTCAGGCCATGTTTTCTTCTTAGTCCATCACTGTCTTCCTAGGTGACTTTACCTTTCTGTTTTTAAGTGATTTATTTATTTTGAGAGAGAGAGAGAGAGAGAGAGAGAGAGAGAGAGAGAGAGAGTGTCTGTGTGTGGGAGGGGCAGAGAGAAAGGGAGAGACAGAATCCCAAGCAGGCTCCGCACTATCAGAGTAGCATTGGGCTTGAACTCACTAGCCATGAGATCATGACCTGAGTCAAAATCAAGAGTTGGATGCTTAACCTACAGAGCCACCCAGGTGCCCTACCTTTCTTTTAAATTTCAGACTTCTATTACCCACCCCACATCTGTATTGAAATATTTTAGAAGTCCCTCTAATTCAGCATATTTAAAATAACTCACTATCACTGAGCTACCCCACCCCACACCACCTGAATTTATTCTTCCACTTTTGTTTCCATTTTACTAGTAAATGTTATTATCAGTTGGTTTTGCCACAAACCTGGGAGTCCTCCTTTACATCATCCTTTGTTCATCACCCCCTTTTTCAGAACACAAAGGCTTTTGAATTCTGTATTCTAAATATTTATATACTTTCCCTATCTATGACCATTCCCCCCACTTTAGTCCATTTTTTTAACTGGACAATTTTAGTAGCTTTCTAATCAGTCTCCCTTCTTCTCTCATTACCTTCCAGCACATTTTTTTTTTACATGGCAGTCACAGTGATTTATTTTTGTCATTCAGCAAATCACAGCATTTTTTGAGTACTTAATACATTTAAGGCACTGGTATAAAAGACTAGGTTAGAGGACAGAGCTTGCAATTTAATGCAACCATTTTTTTTTAATCATCTCACAATTACAGAAAAATTACAAGAGAACCTTTTTTTTCTGTCCTGTTTGACAGGAAGTTCCTGACAGAGTGTCCCAACACCACAAATACTCTAGTCTGTGTGTCCTAAAATAAGGGCATTGTCCTGTACAATCGCATAACTGTAATACAAACATCAAAATATTGACATTGGTACATTACTACCATCCACTCCTTAGATCTCATTCATGTTTTACCAGTTTTTCAATAATATCCTTTATAGTGAAGGATCCAGTTCAGAATCACACATTGCATTTGATTGTCATGTCTCCTTAGTCACCTTCAATCTGGAACACTTACTTGGTCTTTTTTTTTACTTTGGTGACCTTGACAATTTGAAGACCACAGGCCACTTATTTTGTAAAATGTTCAGTTTTGTTTGCTATTTTTTCATTCTGATATTCAGGTTATGCATCTTTGACAGGAGTATAACTGAAGTAATTGTGTGTTCTTGTCATTGAATCCTATCAGGTGGTAAACAGTATAGATTTTGTAGTTACTGATGATGTACATTATAACTTCTTAATAAGCAGATATCTGTTAGGCTTTTCATAAAAATACTTGTTTTTCCCTTATAATTAAGTATTTTTGGGGAGGGCAGTTTGAGATCAGGTAAGTGATCCTCTTTTTTATCAAACTTTCAGTTTATTTATTTCTATAAATCACTATGGACTCCTGGCTCCCTGTTTTATTCATTGGATTAAAATTTATAATTATCATTACTTAGATATTTTTTAATGGGCTCTGACTTAGCTATTGGTCCATGCTTCAGGCTGTACTCTGTGTCCTTTAATATGTCTCCATCATTCTTGGAGCATTTCTTTCTGGTACAACAGAAAGGCTCAGTTCATATTTTCCTTGTCCCATCCCTGGAATCAGCCATTTCCCCAAAGAACCCTAGGTCTTTTTAGTGTACTATTTACAGACCAAGATCTGGACATAAATTGCTTATTGCTGTTTGTTTGTCACTGCTCCCAAGCCATCTTAGCAGACAAGTTAAGGGATGCACATGCACATGTGTATACACCCCTCTCTATATGTTTATCAAAAACCATGAGTTCACACTGATATTCCCAGTTCCCTTCCAAACCTCCATTAGTTTTGTTCTAGTTGTCTCCTTTTCCATATTTGCAACTCCCTTCTTTGACCATGAGAAATGTAGCTCCCATTATTTTTAATATACAGTTGATCCTTGAACAATGCAGAGGTTAGGGGCATCTACCCCCCACCCACATTGCAGTTGAAAATCTGCAAATAACTTTTGACCCCCCCCCAAAAAAACTTAACTATTAACAGCCTACTGTTTACCAGAAACCGTACCAATGCAATGACAAATAGTTGAGTAATGCATCTTTTGTATGTTTTATGTATTATATACCATATTCTTATGGTGAAGTAAGCTAGAGAAAACAAAATATTAAGAAAATCATAAGAGAAAATACACTTATAGTACTGTCATATATATGTGTGTGTGTGTGTGTGTGTATATATAAAATCATGTATAAGATGGACCCATGCAAATCAAATCCACGTTGTTCAAGGGTCAGATATGTTTACTTATTTAATTAATTCCCCTTTATGTGATTGAGCTCCCACTGCTGCTACACCTCTCTTCCTTATGTGGATGCTCTCCTTTCTCCATACAGGCTATGACAGCTTGCACCAAATCACCCTCCTAACACAAGAAACTGATAACAGTAGTTGTTTCTGGGAAAAGAACTGGGTAGCTGAGTGATAAAAATGGAGGGGGCTTCAGTTTTGTAACTTTTGTGCTCTTTATATATATTACTTGGTCAGAAAATTAAAAAATTAAAAATATAGGGACACCTGGGTAGCTCAGTTGGTTAAGTGTCTGACTCTTGATTTCACCTCAGGGTCATGACCTTGTGATTTGTGAGATCAAGACCCACGCTGGGGGAGGGGGGTATGCTGACAACACAGAGCCTCCTTGGGATGCGCTCTCTCTCTCTCTCCCTCTCTCCCTCTCTCTCTCCCTCTCTCCCTCTCTCCCTCTCTCTCTCCCTCTCTCTCTCTCTCTCTCTCTCTCTCTCTCTCTCTCTGCCCTCCCCTGCTTGTGTGCATGTGCATGCTCTCTTTCTCTCTCAAATAAATAACTAAACATTTTTAAAAATACTAAAATTATATTTTCTTATTGACAAACATTTATCTTTTTTCTTTGGCTAAGTATTGTGGTGAGTGTAGTTATCATCAGGTTCAGCAAATAATATTTTTTCTGACTCATACTAGCCCTGAGTTTCTCTGTGTAGAGGCATTATCAAACCATGAGAGAAAAATAAATTCTGAGCCTTAAAAGATGTTGCTAGGCTTTGTGGCTTCCAGATAGTTCCACTTAAGGTACCATATTGTCATATTTGTCTCTCAAATATAAGGAACTACCCCACTTTCCTGGTCTAACTTCAGAGAAAACACCTCCATCTCTGATTTAAAAAAGGTTTTTGTTGTTGTTATAGATAGCCAGAAAGAAGAGTAGGAAATAATTATAAGAGCGAGATATGTAGGTATACCAAACTACATTGTATTCCAAATTGAAATAGAAATTCAACAGCTAAGTTTTAGTGTACAAAAAAAAGCTAGCAATTATGTGAAATTCGATTAAACATTTACTGAACACCCACAATATGTTATGAGCCCAGAAATTTTAAGATAAAGTCCTTCCAGGAGCCCTCTACATTTTTGTAGGGATGTGTTCAGGTGGAAGGGAACAGAAGACACACAAAAAAACAAAACATGAGAAAGTTGTAATGATTATAAACAGAGGAGAGCAAACTTCACTGAGCACCTAAATGGACCTAATTGGTTTAGGGATTCTAGATAATTTAGCTGAAAAAGTAGGGTAAAGCAATTTAATGAAAAACAAATTAACCTACATAAGAATTTGGTAAAAATAATAATTTAGTCAAAAATTCCCAAACATAGGGGTTTTAAATATCAATTCAATATTCAGACAAATGTTTTTGCTCTCCCAGTTTGTCATAGAGAAAATTTATAACATCTTGAATAATCAACAATAGATGATTGAGTTACTTGGAATAACTTAAAAGTCTCTTAATTATATGCATAAAAATAAAAACATAGACTAAACCCAAACCAGAACACAGGCATAATTGACTTAAACAGGGAAAATATATAAAGTCAGAAAAAGAAAGTCTAGGTCATTTTCTTTATATTTTCCCTTATTTAAAAGATAATTACTATAAAAGAAAAGGACTCACAGGGATCTACCCAAAAGAAATGAAGAGATATGTCCACACAAAGACATGAACACAAATGTTCATAGTGGCATTATTCATAATAGCCCCAAACTGGAAATAATCCAAATGTCCATCAACTGATGGATGGATAAACAAAATGTGGTATCTCCATACAGTGGAATGCTATTCATCATTAAAAAGGAATGAATACTGATTCATGCTCCATAATGTACAAACCTCAAAACCATGCTCAGTGAAAGAAACCAGACATAAAAGACCACATATAGATTCCATCTATGTGAAATTTCTACAAAGGCAAATTTATAGAGGCCAAAAGCAGATCAGTTTCTCTAAGACTAGGGGTGAAAGCAGGAATTAACTACAGATATCTATAATGAAACTTTTTGGGTGATGGAAACATTTTAAGACTCGAGAACTATTAGTGATTGTTCCTCAACTTTATAAATTTATTAAAACGACTTAATTTTGTAAAATTGATGGGATTTATGATATGTAAATTATACCTCATTAAATGTTTTTTTTCTTTAAAAAGACATATGTAGTCATTATAGAAAATAGTGCTAAGCAAAAAGGAACATTTTAAGTGGATCCCTCCTAGTCATCCACCTAATCTAGGAGTATTTTATTCCAAATTCCTTTCATTACATACAAGATTTCATTTTTCTTCAAAAGCAGAATCCTGTAACATTCACTTGACTATTCCCAGGTGGGGAAAGAGCCTCCCAGAGAGAAAGAATAGAATGAAGAAAACAAAGTAAAGGCAGATCAAGTATCACTAAATCAGAGGTGGAAAGTTGGTAAGAAAGTAAATTGATCCTGAATTGTGGAGACAGATCAGTTCCCCCTGGAACTTCAGTAGTGTAATTCTGATTAAGGATGTAAAATGTGGTGTTATTTTTGTCTTTCACATTAATTGGTGTTTGGAGTGCCTGGGTGGCTCAGTTGGCTAAGCGTCTGACTTCAGCTTAGGTCATGATTTCATGGTTCAGGAGTTCAAGTCCTACGTCAGGCTCGGTGCTGACAGCTTGGAAACTGAAGCCTGCTTGGGATTCTGTGTCTCCCTCTCTCTCTGCCTCTCCCCTGCTCATCCTCTGTCTCTCTGTCTCAAAAATAAATAAACATTAAAAAAAATGTATATTAATTGGTGTTATTCATAAACTCGTCATCCTAGTTATTTTTTTAATTCATAAATATGTGTAACTGTATAATGAGTAAGAAGTTCTTTTTCTTTCTTTTCGTAAAGGCCTACAGCAGTGAATTCTCTCATTTCAAAATATGGATTTCAAGAGCAGCTGCTTTACTGTGAGTTTACTTTAAATTATATGTCACTTAATTAGCTGCTTATTAGACTATTGTAAAACTTACTAATTTTTCATATTTTTACTTCCACTAATGTTAAAACTTACATAACTGAAATATTTCTAGTTGAAATATACCAATTTTCATGTACATATCTATCTGTTATATCCATCAAACATTTAGTGTTGGCTTACCTCCAGAGGAGTGAAATGAAAAAAAAAAGTGTGTGTGTGTGTAGAATACTGCTACGCATATACATTCATAGAGATTTAAAATTGTAGGATTAAGAATAATTTTCACTCTGTTTCTTACAGATTTTTACTATATTTTCTAACATGAAAGTAAATAATATTTGTCTAAAAAGTTTTTATAGAGGTGCCAGGCTGCCTTAGTCATTAGAACATGTGACTCTTGATCTCAGGGTCATGAGTTCAAGCCCCACATTGGGCATAGAATTTACCAAAAAATGGATGAATGAATGAATGAATGAATGACTTTTAAAATAAAAAGTAAACAATTTTTACAAAGATAATAATACCAATAAAAATATATTTTTAGCATTCAGACAGCATTGTAATATCTCCAAAATAGTCTTGGTTCATTACCTGTATTATGTGTGTGTTTGTGAAGCTCTTATCAGAAGGGGTGTTTTTAAAGCTTTGCTGGAATAATTTTTAAAAACAATGACATAATCTTTCAGCTCAGGTATCTGTGCAAATAGAAGAATTAAATTGAAGAATGGAAAAGAAATTCATGTATAAAACCAAAACATAATTTTCATTCACTATATTTTTCAGCATATGGAGTTAAATATTTTAAGAGAAATTTAAAATGTAACATATATTGGAATCTACTAATTGGAGATTGGTGGGGTTTCATTATCATGTATAGTTCTTCAAATAATAATTGATAACTTGCTGACTTTGGTCTTTAACACACATTTGTGTTGTATAGTCACAGAATTTAAAATTATGTGTGCAGTCTGTTGAAAAAATCTACTTTTCTCATGTACCCTAATTTACTCAGCATTGCAGTCCTGAAATTCATATGTAAACTAATTTTTATTTCTGGGAAAGGCTAATTTTCATAAACATTTCTTTGCCAGACATCTTTTGACTGTGCTTGCTGATTCACTTAGAAGTAACTCCTTATCTGCTTGTTTTTTTCAGGGGATTTTGGTATTTTAACAACATGTTTAGTTAAATATTCTCGTTTAAATAAAAAGCATCTATTTTATGTTCATGGCAGTGCTATCCAGTTCTCAGACTGGCATCAGTCCTTTGATGATGATGATGATTGATGACAGTGGTGTTTGTGATGATACTTAGTTGACATTTACTGAGTAGTTATTATATGCCAGCTACTGTTCTAAACACTTAATTTGAATACAATAACTCCATGAGCCTGTTATTATATCCCTGTTTCATGGCTGAGAAAATTGAGGCATAACTAAATGACTTGCATGGTTTTTGTCAGTAAGTGACAGAGTTGAGGTTTAGACTTAGGGTGTTTAGATCCAGATTGATCCTCCTAACCATGGCATTATACTTCTACAGGTGATGCTTCAATTTAAACAGTCGAAATGTAATAATTTATAAAAATTGTCATGACTTTATTTCACAGAGTTTATTCTAATGTGATCCATGTATCCTGAGTTTTCTAAATATGAGAAAATTAAACTTAGTAACACCAGTGTTTGCATATTAATTATTCTCAAAGCATTTAGTCATCCACTCTCAAACATATCATAAGAAAAATAATAGCATGATTTTTCCCCAAAATTACTCTAACTAAAAAATTCAACGTTAGTATTAACTAGTTCAAGTTCAGCACCTTTAGCTAGCTGCCAGAATGTCCTGAATTTATGACCTCAGTATATTCTTATAAATGACAGGAAAGTTTTGTCTAAAATATAATGTCTTCATTTATGCAATTTAAACTTTAAGTTGCTTTTTTTTAAGGTAAGAGTAACTAACTTGTGGAATAGTATTTTACTTTTTGACATTTATACCTGCTCTGATTTATTTCTATTTGTTTGGTTTTGTTAAGCTGTGCTTGAGGAACTTGTTAATAGTGGACGTTTACGAGGTACTGTGGTTGGTGGGAGACAGGATAAGGCGGTGTTTGTTCCTGACATTTACTCCAGAACACAGAGTACTTGGGTGGATTCCTTTTTCAGGCAGAATGGCTATCTAGGTAACTGTTTCTTTTTTCCTTTGAAACTAAAACTAATACTACACACATTCTTAGTATTGTATTAGTCCTGGGAGTACACACTTTACTGTTTCCAGCAAATTATAAAGTTTTTCTTTGAATATAAAAGTAGTCACACGCAGGTTTTTGTTGATTTTGGAACTGAGTTTAATTTCATAGTTATTGAACAGTTATAACATAGAAAGGCCAAAAGCTTGTATTGATTGCTCCCAATGTTCCAGTGATATAATACTGTTACACCTTCAAGTATATTTTATGAAGTTGCCCAGTTGTTTAATTACATAATCTTGGCTATCAGCTTGGCTTATTGGCTATCAACTTTACAGTGTTCATTTTTATTAGATATCCACTCCTTCAGAAAACCTGAAATTATTCTTAATTCTGTTTCTAGGGTTCTGTCATTTGGGTAAAGTAGATTGAATTTAGTCATTAAAACAGCAAATATATATACACATACATATTACACACACTCATACACACACACACACACACATACATAAATATGTAGCTCACTTATATATAGATAGATGTTGCTCAGTTAGTTTGATCAGTTTCATAGTCCAACTCAAATCATGTAAGAGTTCAGTTCCTTTCTCAGTGATAAACCTATGAGACATTAATGTTTAAGCGATTTAAATGTATGCTAGAATACTAGGCTGCACTTATGTTTTCTTGGCTTTCTGTAATGTACTTTTGTTTCTTCAACCATGAACTTGGGTTAGAACTTCGTTATAATTAATTTACTGAAATATGATTATTTGGGGATAAAGAGAACAGTAGCTATCTCCAATAACTTTAATGGCTGTAAACTGAAGTGTTTTTTTTTTTTAACTTTTGTTTTATATGCTAAATCCCTTACTAGTTTAGAATAGAGAATTACTTTGTCCTAAATTGTCTGATTCCTTTAGTTACTATAATAAGCAAAATAAATTGCTTTTTTGTTTCTTAACTTAAATTATTACATTTCTCTTAAGCCCCATTTCTACTTTATTGCTCTGTAGTTCTCATGTTTCCTTTTGACCCCTCAGTTGGAGAGGGAGTGACATAGCTGGGATGGAGGAAGTATTTGAACTAATTTTTCTACAGATACGTTTAGTAATAAAAATTTGGGAAGGTAGCCTAACCAGGGAATAGGCTGTGGTACATTTCTATGCTTTATTCTTTAAAAAAAAGAAAAATAGAATATAGTGCATTCACAAAGAATAGGTGTTGGAAGAACTTAATTCATTCTAAGATTTCTAAAAGGTGTGGATGAGTTGTATTCCAATGAATTCTTTTCTAATTCTATTTGTGATTTATATCTAGAATTTGATGCTTTGTCCAGACTTGGAATCCCAGATGCTGTGAGCTACATAAAGAAAAGATACAAGACTACACAACTCTTGTTTTTGAAAGCAGCTTGTGTTGGTCAAGGACTTGTAGATCAAGTGGAAGCATCAGTAGAGGAAGCCATCAGCTCTGGAACATGGGTTGATATTGCAGTACGTTTTAATCATTTTCTTGTTAATTCTTCTTTAAACCAGGGACAACTGATATTCACTAGTATGTGGCCATATTAAGTATTAGGATACATAAAAGTAGTCTTGGCTTTATAGCCAAATTCTAGCAATCATTGTTATAGCAAAAACTACCTCAATCTTGCTTAAAGACTTTATAGCTTTTGAGGTAGAATGACCTTTTATATATGGATAGACAACATCCAGAATTCCATAAATCTCAAAACAAACAAGCAAACAATATGACACTCATATCAGTCTTGCCATACAGAAATTGTTGAGATTTCTCACGTCTTATCTAAGCATTTACAGCTTTACTGGCATCAGGCATTAATGTAGCATTTGTTGTATCCTTTATCCATTCATTAGCCTTTGCTCATGTATTAACATGAGCTGCTTTAGCCCTGATACTGTTTTACTTCAGTGTTTAGTATTGACCTGCCTTTATTATGCCGAAAAGATAAGAGTGGGTGAAGAGAAAGAAATGAGGCCAATCCATTATTTACTCGTCAGCGCCCAGATTCTCTTTATAAAGCAGAAAATTCCTTGTTTTGAATATACAAGTTTCCAAAGATTCCAGATATAAGTGTTTGTTTATTCATTCAAAAGATTTTAGTAAGTACTATTTATGTACCAGAAACCATTTTACCTGCTGGGAATGTGGTGTCCAGAAAAGTTTCCTAGAGGGAGATAGTTAATGAAAATGATAATTTTAGACCATCAAAGAGCTAAGAAGAAACCTGTTTTGGAGGTGAAGGTATCAGGACTTGATGGTGAATTGTTTGCGGGTTTATGAGAGGAACTGAGTGTGACATGAAAGTTTGGGGCCTGATCACCTGAGTGGAGAACAGTACCATTAATTGAGAGGGGGAGATGATGGAGAAAGGTGGATAGAGCTGGGAGTCTAGGGGTGGCAGCTGCAATCAGTGTTGTTCTGGATATGTGAAATTTGAGATGTCTATTAGACCTATGAGCGGAGAGGTTAGGGAAGTTGTAGGACATAGACCTCCAGAGCTCAGAGGGATGATGAAAGCAGAAATATAATTTGGGAGGTTATCAGCATAGAGATGGTTCTGAAGGCCACTGGACTTGAAGTCACCTAGGGAGAGCATATATGTAACAAATGGTTTATATGTATGATATTATATTTATATTTGTTTTCATTCTTTTTCTTATTCTAGCCTCTGTTACCCAGTTCTTTATCAGTCGAAGATGCTGCAATGTTGCTTCAACAGGTGATGAGAGCATTCAGCAAGCAGGCTTCAGCTGTAGTCTTTAGCGACACTGTTGTAGTCAGCGAAAAATTCATAAATAACTGCACAGAACTGTTCAGTGAACTGATGCACCAAAAAGCTGAAAAGGTATGCCAGACTTCCTTTCCCCTGCTAATCTTAACGGTACTTTCACATTAGACTCATCTGACATCTTCTGAAAAATGGGGTAAGCAGTATATACCCAGGAATGAACACTGTTCATTTCCCTTTAATGTATTACTCCTTTTTATCTCTTCTCCTCGATTTGTTTTCCCCTTCTTCATTCCCATCAGGACATGTATGTTGGAACTTAGGGAGCTGATTTTATAAATTGAAATCATCTAAATCATACACTTCACAATTAAGTCACCTAAGGGTATTGATCCAACGTTAAAATCCACAAAAACGTTATCTGTGGATTAAATGCACAAGTATACAGTGTATCCATCAATCACTACACTATATATTTACTAAATCTAGCAGAGCCTTATTAATTTTACCTATTCAGGATGCACAAATGGGGTAACTTACTGAGGAAAGAAATTGTTGCTATCAAAATTGATTAGTTCTTCAGAGCAAGTGCTGTCAAGAAGCAGAGGTCCTGCCAGGTCTGCTTTAATGAATATTCAGGTCGTGTTTCTAGTTAGCAATACCATCAACTTATAAAGCCTGCTCACGGACAGGTAGAACAAGCCCATTTATCTTAGACTGTTAATAAATTCATGAGAGCTTATTAAATATATAAATAATTTGTATTCATCTGTATTCCTTTTAAGCTCTTTAATAGTTTTAATTTTTCTTAATGTTTATTTATTTTTGCGAGACAGAGAGAGAGAGAATGAGTGGGAGAGGGCAGAGAGAGAGGGAGACGCAGAATCCGAAGCAGGCTGCAGGCTCTGAGCTGTCAGCACAGAGCCCAACGTGGGGCTCGAACTCACAAACTGTGAGATCATAACCTGAGCCGAAGTCGGACACTTAACCAACTGAGCCACCCAGGCACCCCAGTAGTTTTAAAAAAACGATAATTTTCTATGACTTGCCCGCTAATAAAGCAGCATTGAAGAGTAAAAGTACATAGGATTGACAACAGTAAACCTGAATTCCAATCTCAACTTGTTTACTCTCTGTTTGACTTTGGACAAATAGACCTCCTGCTTCCATATCTTCAAAAAAAAAGGATGATGATGGTTCATTTCTTAAAGATAAATGTAAATAAAGGAGGGATGTATACAAAATTTCTGGTATATATTAGCTACCAGTTGCTAGATGGCTGCATTATTATTTATGATCTTTTATTAAAATAAAAACATGGTTTTAGACGGGGCGCCTGGGTGGCGCAGTCGGTTAAGCATCCGACTTCAGCCAGGTCACGATCTCGCGGTCCGTGAGTTCGAGCCCCGCGTCGGGCTCTGGGCTGATGGCTCAGAGCCTGGAGCCTGTTTCCGATTCTGTGTCTCCCTCTCTCTCTGCCCCTCCCCCGTTCATGCTCTATCTCTCTCTCTGTCCCAAAAATAAATAAACGTTGAAAAAAAAAATTTTTTTTAATAAAAACATGGTCATCAATTTTTCTTTCTTCCTGCTCCTCCCTCCAACTACAAAAATAACTTCAGGAAAAAAAGGTGATTCTGTTGTTTGAACTGTAACATCCTAAACATTTTTCTTCAGGAAACCAAAAGGGAAATACCATTTTTCACATGAAAATAAATACACTTTTGTCGCTACAAATTTAGAGCCCTGTCCCATAATGAAAAACAGTTTCTGAACTTGGAAATAAATAGTTCATTATTCTGAACATATTTTTTAAAAAAGCAAAGGTAAAGAATGAGTCCAGAGGAAAAAACAGTTTAAATGACTAAATGTGCAACTCATACATGGTCATTATGTTAGGGTTGGGAGTGTAGATTTTGTTAATCTTTGTAGTAAACTTAGGTATCCAAGTGGCATTGGAGTTGGGAGCCTCAAAAAGAAAAAGAGCAAGGGCCACCTATGAAGCATTGGTTAAAAAAATAAAAAAGCGGGGTGCCTGGGTAGCTCAGTCGATTGAGCGTCTGACTTCAGCTCAGGTCATGATCTCACAGTTTGTGGGTTTGAGCCCCGCATCAGGCTCTGTGCTGATAGCCTGGACTGCTTCGGATTCTGTGTCTCCTTCTCTCTCTGCCCCTCCCCCACTCGTGCTTTGTCTCACTCTGTTTCTCAAAAATAAATAAATGTAAAAAAAATTTTTTTTAAATAAATAAAAATTAAAAAGCCAAATCGGCTGAACAAGCCAAATTGCATCTGATGTTATGAGATCAATTCTTCAGTGACCAGATAGGATTTCTCATTAGCTGATGACACATTCAAAGAGCCAGGAACTGCAAGGGAAGAGACTGATCTTTGGCAAGGAGGGACCACCTCAGAGTGTCAGCTGTTGGACAGAGCTCTATAGTTCTTAGCAATGAAATCAAACAAGAATAATCAGGATGAGTAATAATGATTGACTATATAAATAACTTTTATGTTTTTGGTAATACCATATATTTTTGCTTACCAAGAAAAGCATGTTTTATTTCAGGAAATGAAAAATAATCCTGTTCATTTAATCACTGAAGAAGATCTGAAACAAGTCTCCATTTTAGAAAGCATTAACACAAGTAAAAAGGATAAAAAAGATGAACGAAGGAGAAAAGCAACAGGTAATAAATTGTTATTAATCAAGAAGATTCAAAGATGAGTTTTTTACAAGTTGCAGTGAACTCTGCATTTATTAGACCCTTTGAAAGCTCTTTTATTTGGTTGATTTACCTTTAACTGCTAATATTAACCAAATCTTTTGCTAATGAATTAAATTTTGATGATGAAAATGGAAATATTAGTGATTACTTTTTCTTATTTTGTCAGAACTAAATGATTTTCATGACCTGGCCATCTTCCATTGTTCACTCCCTCACCCTTTATGTTCTACCCCGGTAGCCTTTTTTCTTGAATCTCAAAATTTGGCAAGTTTGTGGTTACCACTAGCTCTTCATTCCACCTGAATGTTCTCTCCCTAATTAGGGAACTGATTTCTCATCATTCAGAACTCCACTTCAAATGTCAGTTCCTCAGAGAGGCGTCCCTAACCACCTGGAATAGTAGACATGGTCACTCTCCATATATTATCTCCTGGTTTTTTTGCATCACTTTTATCACTGTAATGCGTTTTATTGTTTGGAAGCCTTGTCCATCTCATATATTGTTGTTTCCCTAGTCTTTAGAACACTTGTTGGTGTATTTTTGGTGCTCATAAAATATTGAATGAATAAATTTCCCAAGAAGATACTATTTCTTTCATTTTTTTTAATTAAAAGCCAATGGAAATTATTCTAGGTGCACATGTATTTTCTATACTTTATATAGTAGAAATAATTTTACTAGCACTGTATCAAGGTTAATGAAATTAGATATTCAACATGTTTCGTTAATAAATACCAACTATAATGAAGATGTGTTATAAAAACTTCAATTTTTATTTGTGAGAACTCACTTCTATTTCTTTGAGATTGTTTCTTTTCAAAAACCTTTTACTACAAAATCTTTCAATTTGATACTTTGAAATTTCTCTGTATTCTTCTGGGGGAAATAGACAAGTAAATTACTCCCATAAATCATAGTAGTATCACAGCCATGCATATTTTATCATATTATTTGAAGATATACTTATAAGTTTACCTTAATCAGTTAATTGTACTTATGTCAGAATAGCTAGTCTGTTTTATTTCCTTCTAAAAATTCAGAGTTATCTGATCTTCACCTCAGTGATAGTACTATCCTGTTGTAATGGTTTAGGTATAGTGCATGGAACAATGTCAAATATATAAGTCTTCCCTAATAAGAAATTTATTACCAAATGTAAAAATTACATTCACCTTAGACTTGTGTTTCGAAAATTATATTTTTCTATCCCAAAAGCAAGGGAAAATAATAGAACTTACAATTAGAGGACTTGATGAGATTTAAAGGAATTGTACTTAGGATTTAGAAAAAGATCTGTAGTTTATATGTCATTTTACTTTATTGAAAAATGAATCTTTTATGAAGAAACATATTTTAAATATTTTTCAGTATTTCAATCCCATTATTAGAAAGTATTCTATTTTGTTGAATAAATACTTTAAGCGTAAATATGTAATGGTAGAGAAATACCTCACTAAGATTACTTTTATTTACAGTGTTTTGGTTTGTCTCATAATTTGTATTTTTTAGTCTTTATTTGGCCAATGGGTGATGGATAACTCTGTTTTTCCACTTACCCAATTTAATATTCATGGTCAAAATTTATCAAGCACCTGTTCATGTGTCAAGCATTGCTTTAACCCCAAGGATACAAACATTAGTGAGACATGCTTCCTATCTGAAGGAGTTCATTGTCTCGTTCAGTGGTGGAAGACTCAGGATGTCTCCTATAAACATGAGTAATAATCTTTCAACCAAGAAGACAAAACCAAGGGTAATTAAATTTGTGAAATACTGTAATGGAGATATTAATGAGGCTGTGGTAACAGAAATGAGCAAATGAGGGCACATTTCTTTTGGGGAAGGTAGAAGACGAGGTAAAGGAATGGGTTTGGTCAAGAAAAAGCCAGACAAAGCTACAGAAAAAGATGTCTTTGGAGAAGGAAGGAGAGACTGTATTTAGAGCAGGTAGGCTCTCTGAATTGCTCAAGTTCAACGGATTTCGTACTTTATTAATTTTTTATTGACTGAATTACAAAACTTCGTAATAAAGAAACTCCAACCTTAAGTAGCACCTAAAAGTTAATTACTTGGCTTTTCTTGTTCTGCTGTAAAGTTAAATATGACAACGTAGTGTCATCATTCTAAAAATGGTAATTCAGTTAGGGAAGACTAATGAGTATCCTCTTCCACCAGAGGGCAGTGGAAGTGTGAGAGGAGGTGGTGGTGGCAATGCCAGAGAGTACAAAATTAAAAAAATCAAGAAGAAAGGAAGAAAAGAAGAGGATAGTGATGATGAGTCATCTCATACTGGTATGTAGCTTTATTACTCTTCCTTTGTGCATGATTTTAAACATTTTCTTACAATGCGTACTGTTACATGTATACGCTTATACAAGAAGTCCTCGCTTTGCATAGTTTCTGTGGACACAGATTTCAGTTACACAGTTTAGTTGATGACACCAGCCCCCAACAACATGGTTCATGTTTTGAGTTACCAGCGTGTATCAGCTGTGAGTAATCACATAAAGTACAAATTTGCTGCTGGCTCCTCAGTCCACAGATGAGCACATAAATAACCCAGGTACATCATGAGCTGTGATAGTCACATCACTGATTTCAGAGTTTGTCAGTGATGGATCCCTGTGCCTCTCTTCCTCACTTTATGCTCAGACAATACCCCACGTAGCTGTGTTGCTTCCTTGTCTCCCAGTGATGAATCCATACATTTTAAAAAATGGATAATCAAAAGGGAACTGGCCAACACAGACAAAAATGCAGCAAAGAAATAAAAAGTGATAACATTGGAAATGAAATATGAATCAGGAATAAATGGAGTTAGGGAAAAAGCTGACTGTGGGAACGTTGGTATTGCCCTGTTCAAGAACCAAGTATGCAGCCTGAGGAGCTTGGTAGAAGCGCACTTAACTGACGTAAATGGGGAAAGTGATCATGACAAAAAGGATGAAAATGTTTTAGAGGGGGTGAGGTTGGCAGAAAACCTCCAATAAAGGAATTCTCACGAGATGTTTCACAACATTGAAAGGGCAAAGGATAAAATGCCGTAAGCTGATCCGGAGTTAAAAAAGGAGTATGACAACTTGCCAAGCCACAGAAAAATGCTTGCTCTGGAATATAAGTCACAGGATGAGAAGAAGCAAGCACCATTGAGATTATTTTTGATAAGTTTTTTACAAAGAAATCAAACACTTTCATGCTCAGGGTTTCTAATGAGCTAAATTATAGTATGCTAAATTATTAGTTTTCTTTTTCATTTCCCTTTATATTCATAACCAGCAGAACTTCTAATGTTTTCACAAACATTTTTTTAAAGGGTCACAGAACAATCAAATTTTCCCATTGTTTATTAAGAACACCTTGCACAGTTGCGGCTTGCATAGTCACTTTTATGGTTTCCCGCTGCCATGAAAAACAAATTATAATATTTTACAAAAGTGGATTTCTGCATATTCAAGTAGGAAACACTAATATTATGCATGTTTAAGTTTTATGGTAACACTTAAGTGATTGGTTGCTTCTATTTAAGGAAGAGAATTAGTATATGCATCTTCCTTTTCCAAGACTTGTTATTATTCAGTATTGTTAAGTTAGCAAGAGACATGTTAGTTTTTCTAAGTAAAGTTATGATTCTTCTATGTTTGTGTTGTAAATAAATTTACTTAATGCAACTGTGATACCTCCCTCTTCCTTTTCCCCAGTAAACACAGAAAAAACATTGAAATGATAATAATCTGAAATTTTTATTTTACTTCTTCCACAGAGCTCATTTTGTATGGGCTAGAGCCAGGAGGCGTAGAAATCAGTTGACATGGGCTTCAGTTATTAGTGTGCCACTACTAGTGATAATGTATTTGCTTAAGATCTATCTTTAAAGTATTCTAAGATAGATAAAAATAGCTACTGTTCTCAGCATGCATAAAACAATATTAATTAAAACTGTCTTCATAGAGGAGCGCCTGGGTGGCTCGGTTGGTTAAGCATCCGACTTCAGCTCAGGTCATGATCTCATGGCTCGTGGGTTCAAGCCCCGCATCATGCTCTGTGCTCACAGCTCAGAGCCTGGAGCCTGCTTCAGATTCTGTCTCCGTCTCTCTCTCTGCCCTTGCCCAACTTGTGTTCATTTTCTCTCTCTCTCTCTCTCTCTCTCTCTCTCTCTCTCTCTCTCTCCCCCTCCTTCCCTCCCTCCCTAATATAAACATTTAAAAAACTTTTTAAAAAACCTATCTTCATAGAAACTAGTAGCCCTGTTCCTATTTTAAGTAGTATTAAGACTGACCTATGTGGGTTTTAATTTTTCATTAGTAAATGAATTTCTCTATTCCCCAGATGTACTAGGGGTGGGAGAGAAGGGATATTTAATAAAATATTTTTCTATTATCTGTACCCTTAAGTAATTATTAAATGAGGCATGTGTTACTTCTTTTGTGCACAGGTTATAGAGAGGGGCTATAAAGGTAGCAAAACCATTCTACCTAAAAAAATATAATTTCAGTGCTTTTGAAAAGGGGTTGTGTTATAATCTCGCAATGGGGGATGGAATCAGGTTCTCAGCTAAAATACAGCATCAACTCAGTGTGAAAGATTACTATATGGAAATATAATGTAATAACTTATAACATGCATGCAGAAAGCAAACAAAGCAGAGACTATTTGATGTGGAAGATCAGGAATGGATAGCAAATCACAAAAAGAAAGAATAGTCTATCTCTTCTAATGGGTGTATCTGTTCTAAAGCTATAACGTCAACTACTTAGATCTTGATGCATAGTGAGGATTGATTTTTGAGCTATTATTTATTTATTTTATTATTTTTTATTTTTATTTCTATGGTTTTACAATAACCAAATTTAGCTGGAAATAATCACTTTTATATTTTTACAAGTAATAACGGAAATATTGTTAGCTTTCTTTTGTCTGCAACCTGTACTTCTTCAAGTCGGTGAGTAGGCATGCACAGTTAACAATTATTTCCATTACACTAGCTGCATACAAGCTTTCCTTGGTATGGAATTATTTTTGTAAGAAGAATAAATTATGAGTGTAAAATTACAAGGATTCTTTTCATCTGTACCTTTCCCAAAGATAATTTTTACCTTAATTCTACCAGAGTTGTAGTTCACATGATTATAAAGACTTTTCTTGAAGATCCTATGTAACTTACAAGGATGATTTGATTTTTAGTGCCTATTCATTTTTATAAAGACAGAAATTCTGCTCATTATATATTGTTCAACAGCGAAGTTATCTTTTCTTAAAAGATTTTTTTCCTTGATTTTCAACTATTTGTACCATCCAAGTTAGACTGGGGAGAAAACATCTTTATGATTTTCTGATTGACTCAAAACAGTCACAAAATGAAGGTAGGAAATTATTACTCAAAAGAGATGCCACTATCTCTTATTTTTAAAATTATTTTCATTGGTTATTGCTATTTGACATTGGCAATATCAGAGTCTTTGTGGTATGAAGTGAATGAATTACCATCTTATTAAATATGTTGAGCCTTATTTGCTTTTAGGTTGCTTTATGGTTTTGTTGTTTTTCACATTGCTCATTTCTACTATAGGAAAGAAGAAGGCAGAGATCACTTTTATGTTCCAGGATGAGATTGAAGATTTTTTAAGAAAACACGTACAAGATGCCCCTGAGGAGTTTATTTCTGAACTTGCCGAGTACTTAATAAAGTAAGTATAAAAACATATTTTTTTTCTGTTTTATGATAGAAATTCAGAGGTTTTAAATAAAATTTTTACCAAGATCATAGAAAACATATACTCTAGGTCTTTTCTTTTCAAAGCTTAGAATTTAATCTAGCCACCAAATTGCAGATTTTGTTTGCCTGTAGAGGCTGTTCAATTCAACAAACATGTAAGTGCTCTGGGGAAGGCAATATAGGAAAGAAAAGGCGAGAGTGTGGAGGCATCCTCATTCACTGATGTTACAGTACTAGTTGGGAGAAAAACACCAACAAAATAGCTGGCTGCTCTCTAACATAGCGTGAAAAGGAACATCTAAAAGAAAGAAAAGACCATTTTCTATCTGGACTAGACAGAGAGTAAACAGTGCACTTTTAAAAAAGGGGAGAAATAAAGTAACAAACTGTCTTCAAAGAGAATAAATTTAGACAGCACTAGCTTGTAATTGAGCCAAGCTAAATTTATTTTACGGAAGTGAAAAGCATTGTGTATAACTTGACCATTACTAACTAACGTGATTTTCCCTCAAGGTAGTTCCAGTGTGTAAGCTATAAATGCAGTCCAGGAGCCCAGTGCATCTAACATTGAATTTAGAATATAGCTTTTGTAGTGAGATTTTTTTCATTTCACTGAATGTTTTTGTACATGAATATATTAAATAATCATATTTTTCATATGTAAAAAGATGGAGTAGTTACTTCTAATCATTTGCCATTACTTTTTAAAAAATCTTTTCTGGGGGTGCCTGAGTGGCTCAGTCAGTTGAGCGTCCAACTCATGAACTCATGAGTTGAACTCGTGGTTCATGAGTTCAAGCTCCGTGTCAGGCTCCGTGCTGACAGCTCAGAGCCTGGAACCTGCTTCAGATTCTGTGCCTTCCTCTCCTTCTCTCTGCCCCTCCCCTGCTCATATTCTTTCTCTCTCTCAAAAATAACCATTAAAAAAATTTTTTTATAAAAATAAAATAATCTATTCTGAGTTGTTGAGCATAAAGTTTTTAATGTGTTATCTTTTATAGTACTTTAGAAATTGAGAATTTATTATTCCCAAGGATGGGAAACAGATTTATAGTCTATTCTCCAAATTAACTTTTAAAAACTACTTTGAATTGAATTTGAATTTGAATTGAAACTTCTGTTACTGCTATTCTTACTGTCTTTAGTGCAATAATTTTGAGTACTGTAAGACTGAGAAAAGTAAATGCATTTAAGTGATAAGTCCTAGGCTTAGAGGACAAATTCTTGGGAACTAGTCTCCAAATTAATCTTGTTTGTTTAAAAAATATAGAGATCTTCCCTTAAGGCCTATTTCCATAGAAGCAAAATTTCTTAGATGCATAAATCCAGTACTTTTTAATAAACTAAATATATTTATCTTGTGCACAGACCTCTTAATAAAACTTACCTCGAGGTGGTGCGTTCAGTGTTCATGTCTTCAACTTCTTCTGCCTCTGGAACTGGTCGAAAGCGCACTATCAAGGACTTGCAAGAAGAGGTTTCAAACCTGTATAATAACATTCGGCTTTTTGAAAAGGGGGTGAAGTTCTTCACAGGTATACTTGGTGCTGTTTTTTTCATTGATTCTCATAATTGTTCTTGGACATTAATTTTAATAAAACACCTTTATTTTCCAGATGATACGCAAGCTACTCTTACAAAGCATTTGCTGAAGACAGTGTGTACTGATATCACTAACCTCATTTTCAACTTCTTAGCTTCGGATTTAATGATGGCAGTAGACGATCCTGCAACCATCACAAATGAAGTATGATAGTGATTTGTTTGCCATCCTTGATGTGTTTAGTTTTGAAATAAAAGCATGCTTTATTTTCTCACACCAGGAATAGTCTAAAGGAGAGTAAAATATAAGAAAGGGTTTTTAGGGAAAACATCCATCAGATTTTTAGTTCAAATTGGTAATATAACCAGTCTTTTGAAAGTAATGATGGTTAATTACTTTAGAATCAACACTTTTATTTTTTCCTAATTATTATGGTGTCACATCCCTTTCTCCTACTGAGTTGCAAATCCCTTAACAGTGCTATGGCCTGATTGCATACTCTGCAGTCATTTTCACTTACTGGCACCATCTCTGTTCAATATTTAAATAAATTGTAATTTATTTGTTAAAATTCTAATCTCAAACTAAATTCAAAGTTAATTTCTTCCCTTCTTGAAATGTAAGGTAGGGCAGTGGCTCCTGGTTGCCTAGAGAAGGAAGTGTGATCTGTCCCTAACTCTCCTCCTCTACTTCTTCTCTGTCCTTCTTCTCTGATCCACTTAATGTTTGAGATTTAGAAAAAATGAAAGAGGCAAAAAGTGCCTCATAAGAATGACTGCATATCACTGATTATGACCTAGGTCCAATGCTGTGGTCTCTCGTGATGTGGCCATTGCCACATAGATGGCATAGGTTGTTTGGGGGATGTTTTTTAGCATGTGACTCCCTCTCATGGCAAGGACCACCCCCTAAACTTCCAAACAGGTTATTTCTCCTGTCTACCCCAGCAAAGTACTGTCCCCCTTCCTCCTTTAGCTTGACAGTGAATCTCCAGATGCTTGGGCAGTTCATGTAGCCTCTGTGCCAACTTCTGCTGTGAGAAATACATGGGGTCCTGTCCTGTGCACTTTGGGGGCTATGGAAGGATTTAGTGTGCCATGTGACGGGAGTCAGTAGGTTGCCCTAGTCTTCCAAGACTCACTGTAACTTTCGGGGCCTACTGGCCAAGCCATTCCAGTAGGCCTCCACCAGAAATTTCATACTAGGTAGGGCAATCAGATGGGTCAAGAATGCCACCAAATTTCTTGAGACACATCTGTGTGGACGGGGTGCTGAAAAGACCACACACCAAATAGCATAACAACTGTCCATCCATAGAGCAAGTTCTCTAGTTTATAGGCATTCTTAAACTTTATTCAAGAGTGAGACCCCCTTCACTTGGCATTAGGAAGAACATTCTTCCCACCCCAATGAAAAAGAGAGGGAGTAGCCCCTTGCCCCAAATTCTCTTTTACCCACAAGGTAAATGGTTCTCTCTCCCTCCTCCCTCGGCCCACCCCCTGCCACTCCCCTGCCCCATCTTCCTCTTACATTGCTGGGCCAGAAGGGAGGAGCAGAGCTATATCTAGCTTCATTGGCTGACTGGTTGTTAGCTAGCTTTCAGATACTAGAATGCTTTTGGCATGTTTTTATCCCTAGTTTGAGAGCTAAAACTCAAAAACAAAGATAAATTCTATTCAGTATTCTATTATAGCAACAAATATACTTTGTTTTGTTTTGTTTTGTTTGATCTTATATCCACCACATGTTAAAGTCACAATCCCAAAAGAATTTTTTTCCCCTTATAGGTAAGAAAAAAAATTTTAAGTAAATTATCAGAAGAAACCAAAGTAGCTCTCACAAAACTACATAGCTCTCTGAATGAAAAAGTAAGTAAAGTTGGATTCTGTTTAGATAATGGGGCTAGAATTTATGACCTTTGAGTACATTTTTATAAGAATAATTGTAAACTAAATCTCTTTGGGAGGTGAAGGGGGAGAACAGGCTGGGGACATTTTATCCTCTTTAGTCCTAAATCACAATGTCAAGTTTAATAACAAAATGACCTTTTTAAAAATTGTATTTAGGGTGTAATATTATAGAACAGTATTAAATGACTGTATTTCTTTAGGAAACCTGTTAATAAAAGTAAATTATGGCATTAAATACCTTTTCAGAGCATAGAAGACTTTCTTTCTTGTCTGGATTCTGCAGCAGAGGCTTGTGATATTATGGTGAAAAGGGGAGACAAAAAAAGGGAAAGGTAACAACATTCAATTAATCTACTTTATTAACAGATTCTTAGATGTGTGATATTTCATGTCTGAAGTTGGTGACTATGTGGATCTTGCACAGAGAACTCTTGTATCCAAATGGCTGCATACCTTTAAGTGTATTCAATACATAGGTCTCCCTCTCTGACCCATTTTGATAGGGTAGCAAGGTTCCCTAATCCCCTAGTAGATCAAGCCTGAGAACTTTATGTTGGCTTCGAGACCTGCTATAGAAAGTTTATGTGCATTAGTGCACTTCTGTCTGATTCCCAACAACTTAAAATAAAAAGTATACCTTGAGTATCCCTGCTATCTAGTTTTCTGTATCATTCTCTAGCATATTAGTTTATCCATACCATTTAGGGTCAAGTGTGTCTATATTTCCTATTTAATTTTTTTTTTTCAAAGTTTATTTATTTTTTGGGACAGAGAGAGACAGAGCATGAACGGGGGAGGGGCAGAGAGAGAGGGAGACACAGAATCGGAAACAGTCTCCAGGCTCTGAGCCATCAGCCCAGAGCCTGATGCGGGGCTCGAACTCACAGACCGCGAGATCGTGACCTGGCTGAAGTCGGACGCTTAACCGACTGCGCCACCCAGGCGCCCCTATACTTCCTATTTAAAATATCCCTTAAGATGTTTATGGCGGTAGATAACTAAACTGGAGAAGCTAAAAATGAATACAGAAGGGAAGAAGTGAAATTGGTGAGAGCTGGTGAAAATATGATAATGTGTTTTGTGATTTTATTTTTGTTTAGGCAGATATTGTTCCAGCATCGACAAGCACTGGCTGAACAGCTAAAAGTCACAGAAGACCCTGCTCTTATTCTGCACCTCACATCAGTCCTTCTGTTTCAGTTCTCAACCCACAGCATGCTCCATGCACCTGGAAGATGTGTCCCACAGATCATCGCCTTTCTCAGTAGTAAAATTCCAGAGGTATCATCCTGTCAGTGCACTCGAAACTTTTAAAGCTTTTAGATTCTGAAGATTTTGAATGGATAGGTTTGAATCATCGTAAACAGTAAGACACAAAACATGTTAATATGATTTCCCGTTCAAGAATGTGAACAGTGATAGAAGATTGATTTTAAAAACTCAGCATAGCTCAAGAATCTTTTGGGATCCTACAGGATCTATAGTAAAAAAAAATATTCTGAATTTGGAAATTTAAGCTTTCAAAAAAGATGTAATAATGTCCAGTCTTCCAATTCAGCTTATGTAAATTTAACCTGTTGTTCAAGGACCAGTTCAAAAAGTCTTACCCTGCACAGATTCTTCTGAGAAACTTCTCAGCTAAAAGTAATTGGGCTTCTTTGAACTTCCATGTAACTTTGACTAAATGTCTGGTGATAGAACCTAGCCAAGTCGGTTTACATTAAAATGATCTGTATTCATGTTTTATCACCCCTAACCTGTCAACTTGCCAGCAAGGACCTTGCTTGATTCAGTTTTCTACTTAAGATCATTATACTGATTTATAAAGATGGGTGTTGGTTGAACAAATCATGCTTGTTCCACAGAAAATTAATGTTTGTTAACTTTTCTTCTCCTTTCTCTTTTCACAGGATCAGCATACTCTTTTGGTAAAGTATCAAGGTTTAGTTGTAAAGCATTTAGTTAGTCAGAATAAGAAGACTGGCCAGGGAGATGATCCTTTGAGTGATGAATTAGACAAAGAACAAGAAGATATCACCAATACTACTCGTAAAGAGCTTCAAGAACTTTCTTCATCCATTAAAGACCTTGTTCTCAAATCCAGGAAGTCATCTATGACAGAAGAGTAATGATCTTAATTTACTTTTATCATATAGTATACATTTTTCCCAAAGTTTAATATGGTGAGTGGTTACCACAAAGTGTTCATTTCACAGTCCTCAGTTCCTCCCAGTAATGCCCCCATGCATACACCCACACACACGCAATTCAGTCTAAACAATAGTGTTGTATTCAATGTAAACCTTATAAAAATGTGAATTTTTATAAGTTGGGTTCAACCATGGAAGATTTCTTTTTCACAATATAATTCTAAAAACTAACCATTTCAGTTTTATTTTATTTTCAGATGCTAAATGAAGAATAAATTTTGATATCTTTCATCTCTAGAAAAGGACTCATTCGTTGTGTGTTAGATTTCAAGTGACATTATTATATATATACCCATATTAGGTGGAAACTTAAAATGTGGCCACGTGTTCTTTAAAAAGGAAAAAAAAAAACCCTTTGGTGTCAACAATAAAAATCGTGTATTTTAAAATTAATAGACAATGCTTCAAACCTAAAATACAGAAATTTGCAGAAGAACTTTTAATACTAAGCCCCTGCTTTTACTTCTGGCAGATAGAGGGCCTCCCATTGCCCCCGCAGGAGTGAACTTTTATGTGGTTGACAGTTTCAGGGATGCCTTTACAGCTGCAGAAAAACACCAGAGGGGCCCATTTATTGCTATGGTCTATTCTATTCTAAAACAAGATGCTAACAAGAGAGAGAAAAAATAAAAATTACTTCTTAATAGATATAAATCACATTAGAATAACTAAAAATGTAATACAAGTATTTTTTCTTTAACCCAATTTGCATTTCTAAATGTTATTTTTTATATCAGTAGTCACTCTGACTCCTAATGCTTTGTTGTAGGAGGATCTATAAGTGCATTGAAATCATTGAAACTTTTTTTTTTTCCAAAAATGGAAATCCATGTAAGAAAATAGGTATTCTTGTTTTCTAAAGACTAGTAGTAGTTAAAAGTAACTAAAATAGTTCCTTGGTGTAATAATTTCAAGCAAATGAGTCTTAAGCAACAATTTATTATTATCAAAAAGAAACTTATTTTGAATATAATAGTTAAATTTCAAATATTAAAAAAGTACTATTTTATATAATTCCTCATATGGCATTTAAAACTTCCTGTTTCAAAATGTTTGAATACAAATATCAGTCTACCTCTACTCTAATTCAGACAGAGTGTTAATATTGAGTGAAGGAAATTGATACAATTGCTAACTAAACATTATTAAAGTTGATAGGAATGTAACCTAAATTTAAAAATGTTTTTCCACTGGTAATTTTCTATTAATGTATTTTCATATGGGCAAAGGAAGAAAATGACAAATCCTCTGTGACCACAAACTCCAGGTAGTTTTTTTTATTCAGCTTTCAAAATATTAAAAACCAAACTTAAGGTTTTATCCAGTCTTTAAGAATTTATCATTTATGTTTCAGCAGATACCAGAGTAATCCACATTTGATTCAAACTAGGTCATAAACAATGAAGCAAATAAAATCATTCTGGCCTTCCTAATTTGTAGGAATAAAAATAGGAGAGACGACCAAGCAAATAAAAAGAAAACGATTGTCTTGATCACATTTTTTTTATTTATCAAAATGGTTCGTATTTTTCACAGTAAATAAGAATTTTTATTGTTTTTGAAAACAAAGTGGTATAGCTGATTTTGTATGTAAAAATCTAATCTCACTGATAAATAAAAATTCTTAAATGGTTATCTACTATGATCTTGACGGGAAGATTTAAGAGTGTTATTAAAAATAAAGTTGCCTATTTCTGTTAAATTTTGTGGTACTTTGGAGCTTCCATTATTTTAATTAATACTAGAATTGATGCATATGTTACATGTAACGTATTCACATTTTAAAATTCTTTTTCTGAATATATTTAAAGATTTTATATTTTCTTGCACAAAAATAGTTCGATAGTCCTCAGTGTCTCATTCCATGAAAGTTTGCCAGTCATGAACCATTTTACCTGAGTAAATCATCTTCGGTTAGCTACATGTCAGCAAATGTACAGCTATACTCTTATCTGCCACTTCCTACTATTGCAGATACAATAGAGCTTTCTGAATAATGTGTTCGTGTGCCCCATTCTCCAGACCACATGTTTCTGAAGAGTCAAGGGAAACCCACTTCTAGCCATCAGAATGATTCAGTGAACCATGGCCTATCTTATCAAAATCAATGAATTTTCAGAAAAGATACTGATATGAAATCAGAATAAATGTATAAGTTGCTTAATTTGAATATAGAACCATCTTGAACTTTTTAGGGAGTGTGTTTTAGTCAGACCATAAAGCACCAAAGATGAGGTCAGAGTGCAAGGTGTTCGTGAAAAGGGAGCATGGGGCAAGCGGAGGGCAAAATGCAAGCTGGCACTGCCCCCCCCCCCCCCGGTTGAATATGAGTGATATTCCTTGGACAC
The DNA here is from genome assembly GCF_018350175.1 of Felis catus. Lineage (NCBI taxonomy): Eukaryota > Metazoa > Chordata > Mammalia > Carnivora > Felidae > Felis > Felis catus. The sequence goes on from NC_058372.1 coordinate 86,531,198, forward strand.
TTCTGGCTACCCAGGAACAAAGGAAAAGAGTTTAAGTGCTTGCCATGGTAATGTGGGAATCTAAGGCAAATGAAAAATTAAATCCCCTTACTGCCTACAGCCCATTGACAAGTCCTTAAAACAGGCAGAGTGACCTCCTTCTAGGAGCTCAGCTGTCTCAAGGATGACACTTTAGGGCAAAAGGAGAACCTTAGCTTAATATTATCCCAACCTCCAGGATCCTGTACGTTTACTTCCTTTATCTTAACTGTCCCAAGATATATGCTGGCAATCATACTCCAAGCTTATGGCCCCTCAGTATACATCTAAAGGCTCTTATGACTAAGGTTTTATTAAATGGTAATAAATGTTTCCTTAGCAACAGCTAGCCCCTCAAGGTACTGGAAACTTTGCTTCCAAAATTCCTTAGAGACATACTATATCCTTGATCCTCTCGCAACCTGAGGGTATATGAGGAGTTACCCATCATGACCCCATGCAGCTCTTCCTGCCTACGGGTCCTGCCCTGTGCTTTAATTAATCACCTTTTGCACCAAAGATGTCTTCAAGAATTCTTTGGCCTTTGGCTCCAGACCACCCCACCATCACACCAAAACTTCATCCCTGCAGTGTATGGATTGAGAACAAAGAGTTCATTGCTTCCCCCAGAAATGCTACTCATCCCAGGGCCAATGGGACCTTTTTTTCTATCAAGAATTAACATGTTAGTTGGGTAGAGGTTGGAGACCATGGAAGGTTTGCTTTCTTTGACTAAGACCAATGAAGCCTTTACCCCAGTATATATGGGAGATGAAGGAAAAACATACATAAACTCAGATGCACATTTTCAACAGAAATCTAGGACCACATTAAAGTGGCCATTAAAATGGCCTAGATTCACACAAGTTGCTCTACTTTGAAGACGACACTGAACAAAAAATTAAATAGAACCTGGGAAAAATTTGTTCCAAACCATCTAACAAAGAAACCTTGACTTTCAGGCTTTCAGAAACAGAATACACAGAAACACAGAAATAAAAAGTGTTTATTCAATTTACATCACCAAAAAAGAAGGAATAACTACTTTGAATATGTATTAAATTTTTATAAGTTCCCAGTGTTTTATTTTTTTTACCAGGTTTGCCTCTATTTGCACCTCTATTTCTCTTCAGTGATTAGTACTACGACTAATCCACATCGTGGATGTGTGTTTACAGAGCAGGAGGAAAGAGATTGTGTTGTGGTGCGATGAAGAAAGGGGAGACATGGTGAATTTCAATCCTGAGCTCAACAATCTCCTGGATCCTGTATGACTACGAAGAACTAGGAATACAAATGTAAATCTTAAAAATACACTCTGACTTAGCATAATACACTCTAGTTACATCCACGTTGTTGCAAATGGCAACATTTCCTTCTTTTTGATCACTGAGTAGCCAGAGAAAGACAAATAAATAGATGACTTCACTTACATGTGGAATTTAAGAAGACAACAGATGAACATGGTGCAGGGGGGAGGAAAAATAAGATAAAAACAGAAGTAAACCATAAGAGACTCTTAAATACAGAGAACATACTGAGTGTTGCTAGATGGGGGAGGTAGGGGAGGTATGGGCTAAATGGGTGATGGGCATTAAGAAGGGCACTTTGTTGGGCACTGGGTTCTATCCTGAAACCAATACTACACTGTATGTTAACCAACTTGAATTTAAATAATTTAAAAGTACATATGTTAGTTGAATAAGTAAAAGTATGAAAAATAAATACACCTTGTTTCAAGGAGATGGCAAGAATCAACGAGCAGAGGATGCTATGGGGGAAGAAATGAAAGTCCACTGTCTTGCACAGCGGGGAGGGGAACTGAACAGGCTGGAGATGACCTCCTGAGTCCTGACAGAAAAGTCCTGACAGAACTGAGTCCTGACAGAAAAGTAGGACAAGCCCAGTGAAATCAGGCATTTCTGAGAGAGAGGAGGAGATCGGGAAGTACTAAGACATGAACTAATATGAAATAATGAGACATTTGGGAAACCCTAAGTATGAGAAATGTGACAAATGGTCTGGGGAAGCATCGTAAGCTGAAGCTGGAGAGACCAGAGGGAGATCATTAACTACCTTATATGTACACTAAGCGAAAAAGTTTAGCCATCATCCTGAAAACGGGGAGTTTTACAAGGTTAACCAGGAAAATAAGATAATTAGATTTGTCTTTTAGAAAGACTGCCCATTCTGAAAGGCAGTCTGAGTAGTTTGAGAACATATCAAAATCCTTTAAAATTACTATTATTTATGAAATCAATGTCTCTCCTGTCTGAAAAGTAAAATGTGGACTTGATATGTACAAGTCTTTTTCCCCAGCTTCTAGTCGAAGAGGAGCATGGACAGCCTGCCTTGCCCAGAAAGGAGGCAGTCTCCTTGGCTCTGAAGTACTCTTTTTTATTCAGATGCTAGTCTGCCCCCCAAAAAACCTATATCTGACTAGTCAAGCTAAGACAAAGGTCCTATGGGGTTTCTCATATGTTTCTTGTCATTCAATGTGAAGAAGAAAAAGCACTTGATCAAATTGCTTTCCTACTGATCTTGTCTACTCACCTAAAATATACCTTTCACCTAACTCTACTATGCAGACTTACAGACTGGGTTAATTGCTTGAAGACATGACACATGGTAAGTATAGAAAATACAGTTGTTTAAATAGTATCTAATAAATGTAAATGAACTTAAAGTGAGAGTTTTATATTTTTCTCCTTCCCCCCTTTCTCACCAAAATCTAAGTCCTTGTGACTCATACATGATAAACGCTCAGGGTAAGTTTTGGTGTTGAAGAAAACAAATCAGAAAGCAAGAGAGACAGAGAGAAGAGAGACCACTAGTCCATAATATATTTTGTGCGTTTCATTATATTGCAGCCTTTATTCACAACCACCTTAAAGATACTCGATTTGGAAAATTGTTCATGACATATTAGGTTAAAAAAAAGGATGCAGAACTCTATATAATGCGGTCTTGGTTTTCTAATTAAATATACCGTATAAACATTTGTATAAATGTCCTTGTATAGTTTCCTGCATGTACATACCTAATATTCTAAAGAGATTTGGGCTACGATTTGACTTGTGGCTGTCTCTTCGATTGCAAGTCATTTTAAATTTTCTTTATTTTTTCAATTCTTATTCCAGGTTTTCTGCAAGAAGCATTTCTTGCAATTTCTTGTATTTTCTTTTTTTTTTTTAATTTTGACATTTATTTTTTAAAAAATTTTTTTAACGTTTTATTTATTTTTGAGACAGAGACAGAGCATGAACGGGGGAGGGGCAGAGAGAGAGGGAGACACAGAATCGGAAGCAGGCTCCAGGCTCTGAGCCATCAGCCCAGAGCCCGATGCGGCCTCGAACTCACGGACCGCGAGATCGTGACCTGAGCTGAAGTCGGACGCTTAACCGACTGAGCCACCCAGGCTCCCCGAACATTTATTTATTTTTTGAGAGACACAGCACAAGCAGGGAAGGGGCAGAGAGACAGAGACAGAGACACAGAATCTGAAGCAGGCTCCAGGCTCTGAGCTGTCAGCACAGAGCCCAACATGGGGCTTGAACCCACGAACTGTGAGATCATTACCTGAGCCGAAGTTGGGGGGTCAACCGACTAAGCCACCCAGGTGCTCCAGAAGCAGGTATTTTCTAATTTGATAAACTGGTATTTTAAAATACTGTTTTATAGTGATGTAGAGAAATGATAGAAGGGGACTGGACTGAGGCAGCTACTGGTCGTTCTACGACTGATCCAGTAATCCAAGTGAGAAAGGTGAGAACCAGAGTGCAGGGAGGATGACAAATTTGAGGGAGAGCTAACAAAGTAGAACCAGCAGAAGTTGGTGATGGGGATGACTGATGGGGATGGTGGAGAATAAGTGAGGACAGTCTAAGGTGACGGCTTGGATGATTGTGCCCATGCCCTTGGAGAGGATTTGAAGTGAGGAGAAGATGAGGAGCTTTATTAGGGACCGTTCAGTTTGAGATGCCTGGGGACCTGTAGAAAAAGATGGCCAAGAGACAACAGGTAACAGGTCTGGAGGCTCAGAGAGTGATAACAATTGAAAACACAGGTTTGGTAGTCTTAAATTGCTAATGGTTTCCATAGCTCTAGGGAAGGCTGAGATGAATAATGGGAGAGGAGGCTGATGGTGCTTAAAAAGGAGGAAATCGAGAGAATGTAACTTAGTGAAACCAAATTTAATCAAAGCAAATTTCAAAAAGAAACAGACATGGCAAGAGATGAGAAATCTCAAGTAAGGTTAAAGACAGTGCCCTTTCGAGGGCTAATTAAGACCTTTTATGAGTTTACTGAAGCTTTTTTGGTGGAGTGGTTCAAGTGGAAGACAGATTGCAACTGTGGGAGGATAAAGCAGGAGGGTCAGAAGCTGTATCAGAGAATGTAGACTACCCTCTCAGGAAGCATGGGTGTAAACAAAGACGGTGATGGCCCCATAATTAGAGGGGAACATATTCAATTTATATCTCCGAGACCCTACTTCCTCACCTATAAAAGGATAAAAATAGTGCCTGGCTAGCAGTAGGGTCATGCGGATTACAATCTATTACTAGTTGAATGTACTTGTGTCCTTTCACTGAATCGATTTGTTGCTGCTGCTCACCATGTTTTCATTTTCATATCTATTTTTTAAGTTTATTTATTTATTTATTTATTTTTTCAACGTTTATTTATTTTTGGGGGGACAGAGAGAGACAGAGCATGAACGGGGGAGGGGCAGAGAGAGAGGGAGACACAGAATCGGAAACAGGCTCCAGGCTCCGAGCCATCAGCCCAGAGCCTGACGCGGGACTCGAACTCCCGGACCGCGAGATCGTGACCTGGCTGAAGTCGGACGCTTAACCGACTGCGCCACCCAGGGGCCCCTAAGTTTATTTATTTTGAGACAGAGAGAGCATGAGCAGGGAAGGGGGCAGAGAGAAAGGGAGAGAAAAGTTCAAGCAGGCTCTGCTCTGTCAGTGCAGAACCTGACCCAGGCTCAGTCTCATGAACCTTGAGATCATGACGTGAGCCGAAATCAAGAGTCGGACACTAAACCAACTGAACCACCCAGGTGCCCCTCATTCTCATACCTTAAATCATCAAAGTCAGGTGAATAGCAATGCACACATTTCCCCAACTCAACTTTTTTTGGGTTTTTTTGTTTGTTGTGTGTGTGTGTGTGTGTGTGTGTGTGTGTGTGTACCTGAGTTCAATCTCAAAAAATATTAACATATAATTTCTTTAGCACTTAGAACAAGAACAGTTTTTGTCTGGGAACAAATGAAGTTCAGAGAGAACATTTCTTCTCTCGCCCCACTTTAGAAAGTGAAGAAATGGCCTCAAGTAGAAATTCTAGAAGCAAATGTCCCTTAGTCCATCTGGTCCACGGAGAATTCCTGTTCTGGATTACGGTATTCAAATATAGTTTTAGATACAACTCTCGAAATCTCTATCCACTTTTCATTTTTGAATTGAAGATTTCAAAAGACCAGATGAGTCTATGTTTAAGTGAAGTCATATAGCCAGGACTGTGACATAACAATTGTTGCCAGCTCATAGGGCAATACGCAGAAAGAAGCAGGGAGTGGTAAGTCCTCAGTGCACATGCAGGAAGCAGGTAGCTACCTGGAGTTATTCTAGTCAAATCCAAGGCTCAAATTTCCCAAGTTTCCCAAGAAGGCAGTGATAGAAGCAACAACCCAGGGTTTATCTCTCAAGCTACCAAAAATTCTTCAGGTAAGAACATGGGGCTTCATCTCTTTCCAGATAGTTCGACAGAAAAGCTCTGTAGTACAGCCATCTCTAACCTAAGAGACAGGTTCAGATAGTCACCAGAAAGCAAGAAAATGAAACAAAATCAAACAAACAAACAAACAAAACAGATTAATCAAGGAAAAGGAAACTACATCATCCTTTTAGAGATTTTTAAAAATTTAAATATGCCCTTAATTTAGCCTAGGCAGTGGAAATTTCTTGAGTGTGTATGTGAGTTGTCTGTGTATACACATTGTACTTTAAAATTCTGGAGCTTATCCAGATATTTCAAATACTAATTTTGGCAGAATTTCCCTTTAAGGATATCCTGCAGAGAATTTGTTACTCCCAATTTTAAGTAAAAATTGACAAGGAGTGCTTTTTCAGCCCAGTAGGAGTCAGCTACATACACATCACAAGACTTGGAGGAAACCCACTCACCCTCCTATTTTCTTCTACAAAGTTGAAAAAGCTGCAATTGGGGGAACCCTCAGATAGCTCTGGTGGTTCATTCTGTTCCTCCTGGAGTTGACATCTGGATGTGTTGGAGGAAAAAAAATCATCATATATTCTTCTTTCCTACTCTTTAAATCACAGGAAGAAGCAACTTAAGAAAAAGTAAGTTCTGTTTTCTTTTCCATGTTTCCTTTGTGGTTTTTATGTGGCATTTCGGCGTTCATTTTTTTTTTAAGTATGAGCGATTCTTATAAAATTTCTAGTAACCTCTTATGAGAACACTTTTACTTGGCAAGTAAGTGTATATCTTGAAGTTTCTTAGAAACTTTAAAAAGCTATTTGAGCCAACAGTTATCATGTGTTATAAGCTGAGCTTTTCAGATTTCTCACTTCAATAATATGTGTGCGGGGGCCACATAGTGGACAGATAACTCTTCAGAGTTGCCTCCTGAGTTGTGAAAATGGCTTTTATACACGTTATAGCTTCATTGCCATAAAACAGAACAACAACAACAAAAAAGGTGGCAGGATTCTGGGGATTTATTTGGCTTCGTTTATTTGAATGACTAACTTTATCACTGCAGTTATTTTATGGCTGGGTTTATGTATCCGGAGCACAATTTGAAGTCATTTACAGATTTGAAGTGAGTTAGTGAGATTCCTGCTATTTTCAAGAAAAATCTGCCTGCTTGTTCCAGAAGCAGGCTTAGAGACCATTCCTTTAATTTTTAAAATTTTTTTTAACGTTTATTCATTTTTGAGAGACAGAGTGCAAGCGGGAGAGGGGCAGAGAGAGAGGGAGTCAGAGAATCTGAAGCAGGTTCCAGGCTCTGAGCTGCCAGCACAGGGCCCGATGTGGGGCTCGAACCCATGAACCACAAGATCATGACCTGAGCCGAAGTCGGATGCTTAACTGACTGAGCCACCCAGTCGCCCCAAGATCATTCCTAGTGTTAGGTTTTCTGAGATTGAATTGAAATGTCTGTATGTCTGGCCCACACAAATATATAATCTATTACAGGAATCTTAAGCATTGCTTCTTGAAACAAACAGCGTTTCTTAAGAAAAGCATACATTCCATATGTGTTTACACTTTCTCCCTCACTAGTTTAGTCAGACCCTCTGTGGTATCTGTCAGCCATTTGAAAACTAAGCTGTTAGTTTGCGTTTCAAACATGTGGAAACTGAAAAGAATCATGAATAAAACGTGTAATCCTTATAAATAAAATGTAAGTAAATCCTCACGTCATTTTAGCTGTCATTTCACATTCACAATATCATCATGTATAAATTCTAGCATTTTCATCAGCAAAGCCTATAGATTAATATTTAATGCAAATATTGCAAGCATGTATCATACAAGATATTTCTTAACATATTTGTTATGATACATGCCTGAAGCCATAATCCAAATTGTTTGATGGGGAAGGTAAACTCTGATGTCTGTTTTCTACACTTCCTTGATTTCCACATGTTACCATTAGTTGCCAATTCTAAGCAAGAGCAGCAGATTTGTGTTTTAATGTCATATCACCTCACTGACAAGTTTACCTCTGATTTTTATTATACTTGCCAACAACATTTTGAATAAAGGTAGATTCATTTGGGTTCCTTAGGCAAGCCTAGTAACTTTCAACTATAATACTGAAAATAAATGTTCATCTAGAACATGTTGGAAAAGCTTTGATTTGTTTTTTATGTTTTCAATCTAGGAAACATGATTTCTTTAGAATTGAAAAGCAAATACTTGGGTTCACATGGGAAATTCTGAGTCAGATGACAGTTAAACAAACTTGTATTTCCATGTTCTTGTAATTGTCTTTTTTCCTCTCTGATTGTCATCATTAGTATTGGTTACTTTTTGGTACCCTGGAAGTGATCATCTTGAGCATTTATCTATCTCCACAGACTACAGATGCCCTTAAGACTCTGATAGAATCAATGGACCCTCTTCTCACAAAAAAAAAAAAAAAAAAAAAAGCCCATTGCAAATAGATTTTTCAATTACATATCTGGGTTTGAGAGATACCTGAAATCTGCCCTTGAGTATTCTCTGGGGTCCTGATTATGAGCCACTGGTTTCTGTGAAACCAGAGACCTCAGCTTCAGACATATTTTGGTACCAGTGGGTTCACCAAATCTTTAAAGGGTTTTGGACAGAAGTATGCCTAAACTGTCTCTTTAGACTGTCCTCACCTGAAGACAGGTAAGGCTAAGGCAAGGATTTTAGTTTAAGGGTTAATTTTTTTTTTTTTTTTTAGAGAGCAAGAGCACACACAGGTTGGGGAGGAACAGAGGGGGAAAGAGTGAAAGAGAGAGGGAGGGAGAATCCTAAGCAGGCTCCACACTCAGCACAGAGCCCAATACAGGTCTTGATTGCACAACTCTGGGATCATAACCTGAGCAGAAATCAAGAATCAGATGCTCAACTTGACTGAGCCACCCAGGGGCCCCAAGTTTAAAGTTTAAATTTTAAATCAGGTGCTTAGTTAATTCATGGCCATACTTGTCCTGAGCAGTGTGTAATGGAAATAAAAGTGGAGTTTTCAAGGAGCAGAACAGTTCCTTTTGTGGAGAGCAAAGCTTAGGATGGAATGCTGGTAGGATTAACCCACTAAAGACCCCAGAATGTGGAACAGATGACTCTTCCACTCTAGCAGAGGAGTCTTCCCATTTCTCTGACCATCCTCCCATATCTCCATACCTACCTACTGGTACACTGGAACATAAAAGGAAGAGCTATACAAGTGTCCATTACCCTTTCAAGCATCACAGTCTTTAATCTTCCCTTCTTTATGGGCTCCTTTTATCAGCACTCAAACATGCTCAAATTTCCCATTTTAAAATGTTTCTCCTTCATTACTGAGCTCCTCCAATTCCCCTCTTCCTCAGCTTCATAGATCAATCTCTTGAAAAGTTGTCTACACTCTATTAATCTCTGTTTCCCGAGCCCCACTTCTCAGTCTATTGTAATCTGGCTTTAGTCCTCATCAGTATTTCCCAGCTCTCATGGAGGTTGTCAATCACTAGTGTATTGCTAAATCCAGCAGACATTTCTCGTTATCTATTCAGTGTCTAGAATCAATTTTACCCTATTCTCCATTTCCCCCACTTTGGGGCACGCTTTACCCAGGGCTTCCATGATATCAAACTCTTACTTCTCTCCCACGAAGACCACTCTATTTGGTCTGTTTTGCAGATTTCTCTTCTTCTCCCCTGTATCCTGGACTCCTTTTCTCTTTCTGGGAAATCTCACTGCCTCAGTTATCATCTGTTCTATAGGCTTATGAATCCAAAATCTGTATCTCTAGCTGAAGTATCTTTTCTGAGCCATAGACCTGTATGTTTAATTGTCTGCTGAATGAAAAACTGCTTGGAATAGGCTTGGACCCCAATGAATTAAATGGTAGAGGAGGAAGGGATATCAGGGACAAACCAGGACTTGCACAAAGACCCCTTCCAACATACTCAAGTAATTTATATGGTTTCCCTACCATTTGTACGTGGTTTCCGGGGCTTTCTTTGGCCCTGGCTAAACAGCTATACTTGGCTGACCCAAAGTCTTCCCAAATCTCATCATTTAATCTAAAAGCAAATTATCGTTTCTTACTCCCCACCCAATTTCCCTCAGGTATACTCTTACATAGTAAATGACACCATGGTGAAACCAGTTGCTCAAGCCATAAACTTGGGGGAACTAACTCCTCCCCTCCCTCAATTCAAATACCCAAAGAATCTCTAAGTTCTGGCAAGGCTGTCCTGTGCATTTACCTACACCTCTCCTTTGTTACTGCCACCACCCAATTTCAGGCTGCCATCTTCTTGTGCTTGGTGAACAGTAGCCCTTTCACTGGTCTCTCTGCCTCCAGGATTGCCCTCTGCTACTGCAGGCTCCATACTGAAGCCAGAGCAATTGACCTAAAACAATTGGTGCAAAAACACATTTGATTTTGCCAACCTCTTATTTCAAACTTTTCCCTGACTCTCCACTGGCCTTAAGGTAATGTCCAGATTCCTTCTCAAAGTTAGAGAGAAACAATAATAGATTATAAGGGATTACAACAGATCTCTTCAAACTTTGAAGTGCTCAGGTAGGACCTGGTCTTTGTTAAAATGCAGATTCTGGTTCTGTAGGTCTGGTTTGTTTTTACATTTCTAATAAGCTTCCAGGTGAAGCTGATAATACTAGTCCAAGGACCATGCTATATTGGCTGGAACTCAAGTTCCAGTTGTGTTGCTCCCTAGGTCTGGAAACTTGAAGTTGTCACTCAACTTCTGTGTGTCTCCTTTTCCTTGTATATAAAATGGAGATCATGATGGTGTACCTTTTTCTTGGGTTTTTTATGAGAAATAAACATGTGATATTAAAATTACTTGCAACAGTGCCTGGCCCAGAGTAAGTGTTAAATGGCCTTATTATTATCACCAGTCAATACTTTGAATAACTTAGCCTCTACATTCTTCTCCAAACCAATTCCTACTATGGCACTGGTGGGCACACATGCACACACACGCACACACACTACTGCTCAGACATGCCGAATGACCTTCAGCACATTAAGAACAGAGCAAATGCCTGCTTTCTGCCAAACTTCCAAAGGCACTTCTTGGCAGAGCCTCTGCCTACAAAGTTAACTCAACTCAGTCACCCCCATATTTTGGATCTCAGCTCAGGTGTGCATCCTCTGGGAAGTATTTACAGAACACCCTCCACCCAAGTCCACATTTCATACCACTTTGAGTATTCCCATATTACCAATGTGCCTTCTGGTCTCACATAATAATCTCATTTATTTACCTGTCTCGCCTATAAGACTATCTGCCCCTTTAGAGTGAAGGACTGTGGCAATACTAAATTTCTAATACCTCAAACACTCTTTCGCAGGTTGCAGGTGATCAGTAAAGAGTGAATGCATTTTATAGACACATTTCCAAAGACCTGTAAAATGAGAAATGGAGACAGGGAACAGAAAGCTTTAAGAGCTGGTTTGAGTAAAAGGAAATATTAGATGTAATCCTCCAAATGCTGCTTCTGAGTTGGACTGTTAACACACTAGAAAGGGACAAAGATCTTCAAATTCATTAAATAAATAAACAAGGCTAAAAAGTCAATGCAATGCTGATAGTGTGACACAGAGAAGAGAATCAAGGCTTTGAAGTCTGGTCCATGATGAGTCTTCTGCAACCTCAGGCAAATTAGTTTGCCTCCCTGTCTTAAAGATGGAATAAAAACACCCATTTTGTAGAATTTTGTATTAGCGTAATAGCAACATTTTTATTTTTATTTTTATTTCTTTTGTTTCAAATTTTTATTTAAATTCTAGTTGGTTAACATACACTACACTATTGGTTTCAGGAGTAGAATTTAGTGGTTCATCACTTACCTATAACACGCAGTGATCATCATAGCAAGTGCCGTCCTTAATACCCATCACTCATCTAGCCTATCACCCACCCACCTCCCTCTATCAACCCTCAGTTTGTTCTCTATTGCTGAGTCTCTTATGGTTATTTTTATTTCTTCTCAAATTCTTCTGTTATAATACTGTTGCTACTAACATAGATTTGAGATATTCTTTTGTTTGTTCATTTTGCCAGAGCAGTAACCACCAAATGGATTCTGAGTTTCATTTTTCAGTAGATCATTTTGATACATCAGATTCTCCCCTCGCATTATTTAAGAATACACCTTTTTGTTTTATTCACAATTTAATCACAATTACAGCACTGAAGACGGTGGGGAATGGGCTTCTGGGCTCCTTGTATCCCAGCTTGATTTTATTCTCTTCAATGATTCCTCACAACTCTTCATAAGACAATTTAATTAATGTGGTCATGTTACCCCTAATATGTTTTAAAAGAGTATTAAGAGTTGTCCTGATCAAGATATCAAACTATGTATTTTTTTCAGAGCCAGAAAGTCATACAAGGTAATTTATTCATTTATATATTCATTCAAATGTTCACCAAGTAGATCAAGCCAGTATAGTAGCTACAGAAAAAAATGGTCAAATTGTTTAATTTTCTTTACATCATGAATCTATGCATTATGTTGATGACCATTTCATGAGTCTCCTATGAACAAGGAATAATCTATCATAAATTTTGACCAAATGCCTCTCAGTATAGAACTAACAATGCTTCGGTTTTGTGGAAAATTGTTTCTTAACACAAAGATCAACATTTCTTTAGCAGATTCATGGGTATAAATTTGCATGCAGGAAAGAAAAGAAAAAGCATCTGATACCAAGCTGTCATGCTACCTAAATGAAGTAAAATTTAATTTTTCAAAATGATTTCTGGTCCTATAATTACATTCAGTCTATCAACTCATTCTCTTGAACATATTTATAGTTATACTACCACAGAAGATTCTAATCTTTGAGAGTTTAACTGTACTCTAATTTAGTTCAGTATTTTGTTTTTCCTTATTGTCAAAGAGATACATTGTATAATTTATGAAGTCCTGAATAGTAAACATGTTTTTAAAAATCCATAACTTCAATCAAGAGGTCTATCATTTGAGCATGTTTTCTTCTAAACTTGATTTCTACTCTTTAATAGTATTTATGTCGTTGAGATCACACTGATTGTTCACGTCAGACTCCTTTTTTCCCTTAAAGCAATATCAGAACCATTTTGCCATGCCCTTACATTCCAAACACCACATTAATGATTTCTAGCATTATTTTACATGTCATTTAGTCAATAATTTTATATTCTTTTAAGCAGTGTGTAGAGGTCCCTTTCAAATCCTAAACTTAAGCATAATTAAACAAACACTCAACATAATATAACTAAAAACCACAAAATATACTCTGAAACTTTAGATCAGGGATCAGTAAACATTTTTTGTGAAGGGCCAGATAGTAAATATTTTAGGCCTGGAAACTACTCAACTCTGCTATGATAGTTCAAAGGCACCCACAAGGGCACCTAGCTGGCACAGGGCAGTGGAGCATGTGATTCTTGATCTCAGGGTTGTGAGTTTGAGTCTCATGTTGGATGTAGCGATTACTTAAAAATAAATTGTTTAGGGGCGCCTGGGTGGCGCAGTCGGTTAAGCGTCCGACATCAGCCAGGTCACGATCTCGCGGTCCGGGAGTTCGAGCCCCGCGTCAGGCTCTGGGCTGATGGCTCAGAGCCTGGAGCCTATTTCCGATTCTGTGTCTCCCTCTCTCTCTGCCCCTCCCCCGTTCATGCTCTGTCTCTCTCTGTCCCCAAAATAAATAAACGTTGAAAAAAAATAAAATAAAATAAATAAATTGTTTAAAAAAAAAAAAAGCAGCCACAGACCATATGTAAATTAAAGAGTATGGCCATGTTCCAATAAAACTTTATTTAAGGACACTGGAATTTAAATTTTATATCATTTCACATGTTGAAATATTGTATTCTTCATTTGTGTGTGTGTGTGTGTGTGTGTGTGTGTGTTGATCATTTAAAAATGTAAAACCTATGTTTAGGTCTCAGGCCATTCAAACACAGGCTGTGGCTAGGTTTTGGCCCTTGGGCTAGAGTTGGCAACCTCTACTCTAAAGCCTGGTTCCAAGAATCCTGGTTTCCTTAGTTTTGAGAAGCATCTGTGAACACATGCATATATATATATATTCTTAAGTGATAGTTTTCATTAGATGCTAAATAAATTCTCTTTTTTTTTTTTAACATTTATTTATTTTTGAGACAGAGAGAGACAGAGCATGAACGGGGGAGGGTCAGAGAGAAGGAGACACAGAATCTGAAACAGGCTCCAGGCTCTGAGCTTTCAGCACAGAGCCTGATGCGGGGCTCGAACCCACGGACTGTGAGATCATGACCTGAGCCAAAGTCGGCCGCTTAACCGACTGAGCCACCCAGGCGCCCCAGATGCTAAATAAATTCTTAAACTAAAATGTTTAAAAATCACTGTTTCAGATAATATACATGAAAGTACTTTGTAAACCATAAATCATTATTAAAACACATATTGGTACTTTACTTTTGATGTTAGCTAAACCGCAAATGATTTGAAAAAAATTAATAGAAATGAACATAGGCCATTATGAAAATTGCACCTGGGAAACTAATATTTGAAATCCAAAAACCTTACACGCTATAACCTAAAGAGAAAACAGTTAAGTCAAATTCCAAAATCCTTTAAGAATTAACAGCAGTTGGGGCGCCTGGGTGGCGCAGTCGGTTAAGCGTCCGACTTCAGCCAGGTCACGATCTCGCGGTCCGGGAGTTCGAGCCCCGCGTCAGGCTCTGGGCTGATGGCTCGGAGCCTGGAGCCTGTTTCCGATTCTGTGTCTCCCTCTCTCTCTGCCCCTCCCCCGTTCATGCTCTGTCTCTCTCTGTCTCAAAAATAAATAAATGTTAAAAAAAAATTAAAAAAAAAAGAATTAACAGCTATTGTGATCAAGATAATTAGAATATTTATTGTTTTGCTTGTTTTCTAAGAGCTTGCAAATAATGCTATTCACTCCTTCATTTTGTTTTTAAGTGTTAAACTACAAAGCTAGCATAATCAGAGAATCCTAATTTAACATCCTGGTTAATAAAAGCTGGTATGTATATTACTCACTCACCTCCTCTTTCCCCACATATCCATACACATAATACAACAAACAATACTTAAGAATAAACCACCTTTATTGTAACATATGTATGGATTAGAAAGTTCCACTTAATCACGTATCTCTACTTTTAGAGTTCTAAGAATTGCAAAGTAGACGCAGGTGTCATATGTGAATCAACTTATTTTCAATTGATTATTACTGAAACGGAATTGGAAAACAAGGTTTTTCAAAAGACTGCCCCTTCCAGCCTGAATTGAGTTCACTCCCAGAAGAGAGAGAATGTGGGCCCTGCAGGTGACAGTGCTCTTTCCTGGGGCCAGGTGGCTGCAGCGAATTCCCTGGAGGGAGAGGAGCAGAGTTGCAGCCTGTGAGCCCGCAATTTCCACCTGAGTGTTGAGGGAGAATGGGTTACACTAGAGAGGACCCTTTTGCCCAGTTATGTATCGGTTAAGTCATTCCACAAGTATAAGAGAATCAAAGAGCCAAGGGAGGAACGTTTTATCCCCAATAATTTCAAAAGAGAAATGACAAGTATAGAAACTTGGGGAAATGAGAGCTTCTCTTATATGATTTTTAATTCAAGAAACCATTCCTGGTTTCTTATAAATTTAAGTCATCGATGTAAATTGCAGAAATGTCAATTAAGATTTTTAGTTAACAGAGTATGTCAGCGTATGTCACACGTATGACCTGCTTTTATAGTGTGGCCTTCCATTGACCAAGAAGCAAACAGTAGGCTAAATATATTTGCAGCAACGTATAGCTGGGTTTTTAAAGCTCTGACATGTAAAAATATTTAGTTTCATAAGTGACGTTTCTTTTGCTCAACTATGGATGAAATGCTGCCTTCTAGGTCTGGTCCTTCGAGCAGCTCTTACTGTGCTCACTGGGCTTGTCGTCCACATCCCTTGGCATGCTAGGTCACCACCTCCACAACCATGTGGACTCCCCACTGCTTAGAACTTTCCCCTGCTTTTCCTACAGACTAGCTTTATTCAAACTTTAGGACACTGCTCTAGAAGAAGCTTCACTTGAAGCTTTCTAGAAATTTCCTGAAATCTCCAGAGGGCCCCACGCATTTATCCCAAGTATTTCCGCATGTCCTCTCTCCTTTCTGCCCTCATTTCTTCCATCCACAATGTTTACTGAGTACTCAACATATGCTGGTGATACTGCTAGACATCAGAAGTCTGGTGGGAATGTAGCGTCTGTCCCACCTCAAGCTTACTGTTGAGCAGTAAACATGACTAACTAGAGCCAAGATGAACTGTGTGTGGGGAAGTACCGAGAGCTGTGCATGAGAACTTAGAGCCAAGGTCCTCATCTGATGGAAGAGTCATGGAGTAAAGAATTATTTGTGAGTCTCTCTCCCAGCATGGAAGCTTTTCAAAGGATAAACCTGGTTTCACCTTCACTGCCAAGCACTGTGGATGGCCTGGACTTGGCACTCCAGAGCTCTTTGTGAAACCCATAGAACTAAAAGTACACTGTTGGATAATGTTGGGTTGAAAGAGCCAGATCATGAAAGGTCTGAAGTGCTATGCTAAAGAGCTTGGATTTTGAAGGTCGCAGAAAGTGTGATTCAAACACAAGTCATCTAAAGACTCTGGGTTGGCTTCTATTTATAAAACGGGAGAAGAGTGGCTGTTTGGCTCTAAACCTTTAAAATTCTGTGGCCAAACATCTGACTTCTTTCTTCCTGCATTCATTTAACACATATTTGTGCCAAGTTCTGCTTTAGGTGCCAGGGACACAGCCCTGAGCAAGGCAAGGAGAGATCTCTGCTCCTGTGTGTGTGACACATCCGCATGACTTAAAAATTCACACACTGAGTGATGCTTCGGGTGAAAATGAAAACAACACTAACTCGTAACCAGTGTTTGTCAGCTAATACTGTGAACATTTGGTTTCCAAGGGAATGAACACAGATTTTGCCGTTTACTCTCAAAATTAGCATGAACAACCTGAGATCAACACATTGTGTTTCCAAAGGTGTAAACCACAACTGATGAGTGAGGCTGTGAGCACTTTGACTACAAGCATTTTCCTTCAACAGATGCTGAGAACCAACCTTGTCTACAACTCAAAGACCAAGAATAGATAAAAATTAAGTTAAAGCTGGTTTTCAATATCACCATGCAGCCGTTCAAATGGTCACCCCCTCCATCACCAACAAATTTTAAACTGTCAAGGGAATTATTGAATTTATTGATTAATGCTATCACCAAAGCACAGGATACAGTCCTGCCTGGTATCTTTGTAAATCACATTCGGGTAGGAAGATTATTTTGCTTCAGGCAGAAATACTGGAAAAACTAGTTAACATCAACTTCCAGCACTCACCACACATCCCCAGCCCCAACACCCCCCACCCCCACCCCCCCCCACACACACACACCACAGCACACATATTCACATACACACAAACATACAAACCACATATACACACATGCATCACTACCTCATATTTTTGGTGAGGATTCAGAAAATCAAGCCAAATGTGGTTTGGGTTTTTCTTCCCAACCAGTAACAACTATAATAAACGAAAGCCAATAGAAATTGAATTGGCCTTGAATGTTGGAGGGGACATGTACTTGCTGTTGAAGATAACTGGTTTGTTTTGTATAGCTAGTGGTGGCTTGGCTTGAGCTCCAGAATGAACCTCTCTATGCATGTGAGGTTGTTACCTGGTCAGTAATTCAAACGTGGAGAGCCAGATACAAATACGTTTTTTTCTCTTTTGGAAAAAAATCACAGCAGTAACCAAAGCTGTCACTCCATACAAGCTTTTTGCCCATCTATATATGAAAACAATGACAAATGGCTTCCATGAGGAGTTGGAGATCTGGACTCTGGTGGAAACCTTTGCACTAACCACTTTTTCAGCTTTAAAAAACAATTTGCCTTCCTGGCCTTCAGTTTTTCGCATTTGTTAGATGAGAGGCACAAACTAGAGAATTTCAAAAATCCCTCCCTGCTCCTAGATTTAGTGGTTCCGTAAAAATGGAATTGGATCAGAAGCATGCGCTTATAGGGAAGGAAAAACATCAAAATGACTGCAGCACTAAGAGGCTTTATCTCTAAATATCTTACTATACCCAGAGGGGTTCCTCTTCCTGAGTTTCCGAAATTTCTCTTCTGGGCTCCCTCTCCTCCCTCCTTCCTCCTTCTCCTTATTTCTCTTCCTCCTCACCCTCCTAGATCTAATGGTAGACATTTTTTTAAACTATTGCAGAAAACTACTGCAGAGAAGACTGGTTGTGCAGCTAATTTGTTGGAAAATGGAAGTTAATTCTTTCTCTTTGAGAAAACAAGGTCACACAGAGCAGAGCTGAGAAATAAATTGTGAAAAATTACCAAAATGGTGGTAAATGTAAGATTCTTTAAGTGGGTCACTAACTTGGCATCCAGTTTTGGACAATCTTAAAGAAAATCGTTCATGTTTATTTAACAACCTGGTCACTCATTACAAAGTAGTAATCTAGTCTAAAAAGAAGCTTGTTAAAATTCATGCAAATGACAGATGTGGTAATAAAGCAAAGTAATGAGTGATATTTTAAAATTTCATGTTGATTAGCAATTTGGGTATTTTCTATTAAGTGCTTACACAGTTTTATTTGGAAGATACATTCCATTTTTCCTAATCTTTCTGGAAAGTAACTATGAATACTATCTTCAGAATTTAGTTTTCATATCTGTAAAATGAGTTGAAACTGAACTATCTCATCTAGTTCTTACATTTTATGATCAGGAACAAGAGAGTCAAGTGAAATAAACTTAATCTTTTGATTTGTGTTAAGATTTTATTTAAGATAGTCCATGCATGCATTTGGAACAAAATTCAAAAAGTACAAAAGGCTACCCAGTGAAAAGTAAATCCCTCTACCTTCCCTGTCTATTCCATCATATTGTATCTTGTGGTTTCCTCAAGGGTTACTCTAAGTATTTTTAAGTGAAATGTCAGTTGATGAGATGCCAAGATTGGTTTTGATCAATATCAAGTATTACAACACTATTAGCATAACAAGTTGTAAATGTTCTTAAAATTTTGTCATCTTCCATCTATAATTACTCTAATTCCTACATACTTTCCTTCTCAGCAATGTTTATACTTGCATAACTCATAATTTTTAAGGTATTTTGATACATATTATCTCATTTGCTCTAAAGCACCACTTATGGATACCATTTACAATTTTCTACCTTGCAAGGAAGAATATAAATGCCATTTTTTTAAACCACATAAATATTTAGGTGTTGACAAAATGCCAAATAGGATACTGATAACTGAGTGGTTTTATAAATAATGCTACTGTTACCTGTCCCAAAAAATCAACTGAAAGTTAAGAATTTGGTGATAGATTGTAAATGTCATGTATATGACAAGGGGTACATATGCCTTATGACCAGCCCTTAGTAGCAGGCTGCTGGCCTTCAACAAGTGCCTGGCATTGCATCCTCCCCATATCTGTGAAGGGCCAGGAAGAGCTCCTCCCATCAAAGGTCCAGCCCTTCCCTCCCCAGCCTTCAACAGGCTTAATAAGAGCCTAAAGCTGCAGGAACCACTAATTTTGAAAACAGAATAGAAAGATCCAAAGAGACAGCAAATACCTACTTGATGCATACAATCATCTGGAAAACTGCTGGTAGACTTGCAAAGATATAGGACACTTTGTTATCCTCTGATTAGGCCTATTAGTTCAGAGGAAGAGAAAGAGTATCTGGAGCCTCCACCCCAGAAATCAAGAAGAGAATGCTGCTTGAAGAGTGCTTCTAGTCACTAGGGAATCATATGATGCCCCAGCAGAAAATTCCAAGACTGGAGGAGCCACAGCTTATTTTCCTGGTCTTGAGCCATCATCACTTTTAATAAAATAGAAATCATTTTTAATTACCAACAGTTTTATCCAAGACATTTTTGAAGATCACCCACAAAATATGCGGAACTGCTCGTCTTCCAGTAAAGCACAGAAATGAGTAAGACACGGTAGCTGCTCTCAGTGAGTCTACATGATGGTTATAAGAAATACAACAAAGCTCCAAATCATTTATAATACAGGGTAGAATATAAATAATATCTAAGAAAAACACAAAGGGCATTCATTAAACATATCACAATACGTAATACATAATATCATAATACAATTTATAAATGTGCCTTCATATACCTTAAAATTCAGTAATGTCTGAAGCTTTAAGTCCAAGGTAAAATAGAACTTGTTGACAGGCTCTCCTAATTTCAGAAGGTCCAAAAATGGACTCTTCTTCCATCATTGTGTTTTATGAATTTGAAGATCATAAACCAACAGAAGCTGTAATACACATTAATGCCAGGATATATGAAAGCCAATATATTGTATGGTTAGACTTGGCATATTCTCAGGAAGGAATTATGTGATCAATGGTGAAATCTTACTTATTGCTCTTAGTTGAATGGCTGAAAGTTCTTCCTAACTAATTTGTTTGACTGGAGTTGTCATTTAGGTAAGTCGGGGATTTAAAAAATTACCTTGTAGGATCTATTAGTTAAAGAATACATCTATCATTTTATATTGGCCACCTTCCAAATGAAGAGCAATTCATTGTCTTGGACAGTTTCTAATACTATTTTATCAGAATAGAAATGGTTTATTTCTTATACTTAAAAACATACTTGTTTAAAAGAAAATCATAGAAAGTATTTTTTGCTTGATTCTCCTATATTATAAAGGAGCATGTACTTTTAGTTTTTCAAGATTGTATAGGGTTCAGATGAACCGACTGTCTTGTGATTGGACCACTTGGCATAGTGCCTGGATCCACAGTTATTAACCTGACCTGCTCTCAAGCCATTGTTTAAATTGAATATGTTTGTCGCCCTTTAAAGGTGAGTTAATTGAGCAAGGTTTGAGCTTTCTCATCACTAGTTATGGAAGGGAATTAGAATTTATTTAAAAACATTCAGGAAAATAAAATAGCCATCTTGGCTTTACAGTGATCAGTTCACAATCTCTTTATAACACATGATATTGAACTCAAACACGGAAAGATGAAAAAGGTACAAAAGATATTGTATTTCCTCTCTGGTGAAGTATATTCCCCAGATCATAGCAAATTTTTCATGTGATCTTGTGCAAATACCTGGCCCTGTGGGGGTGATGGAGCTGATTAGTGTGTGTTACACACATGGTCATGGCTACAGATTCAGTCTTTCCTCAGTGGACTTAAGGTAGACTTCGTTTTTACAACGACACATCATGCTTATTGCTAAGTAAGTTTGTATTTGTCATGAGATGCAAGGGGAAGCAGGTAGAAAGTGTTAAATAGATGAATCTATGGAGCTCCCTCCTCAGTGCTCAGAAAACAGCTACTAGTGTTTACATACTGTTAGTAATTAATGAGTGTGATGAAGGCAATCTTGAAATAAAAGGAAGACCAACAAAACAAAACAAAACAAACTGATACAATCACTACCCTTAAGGAATTCCATAGAAGATTTGTTGAGTTTTCCAAAAAGCATAGAGAGGAAGCAGGAAAAATACTCTCTAATATTTACATTAGATCTGCAGTGTCCTCATAGATTACATGTGTAGGAAATAAGGTTGATCCAGGGGAATTCATATGCAAGAAACACTCACTCTGCCCCTCTACCACGTGTTGACCCTATGCTAAATACTTTTAGATAAATCGTCTCTTTTAATTCAGTATTTACGTTTATTAACCCCTGCACTTAATCAGAACTTCAAAACAAGGCTTGCAAGAGAGACCCTAAGTCAACCCAGGAACCAGATCTGCTCTTCCAGAAGACTTTTTACAGAAATAGCAATTTTGCAGGAAGTAGAAGAGAAAACTCAACTTATACATAATTTGAAATGCTTGTGGTTCCTTTGTGATCAAAATTGTAGAGGCAAACTTAATGACAAATTTAAAAACAGAAAACTGGGATCCGAATAGACAGAGATTTAGATAATACAGTTTCATCTCTAAAGGAGTATTCTTTTGGTCTTGAAAATTTCCCAGTGAGAAAAAACTCAAGGATGGTATTAAACCTACATATTTTATAAGAGTTCTACTTCTTTTATTTTTAAAGAATATAATGTTTGATAAAATATAGTTGTGTATTACCATGATATATTTTACCATTTCAATAATAGCTGCTATAATTACATGATTCTGAATGTAAATCTCCAAGAAAATCATCACTTTTTTTTTTTCTTTGTTAGTATCCACAGAACAAATTAACCAGATGGAAAGCTCTAGTCAGCTGTTTTGTTTCATGGGAGAGTAGTTCATCAGCCCTCAGGAGAATTACTATTTGACCTCTCTACACAAGACATTCAGCTTCCAACAAACTGGACTTGCAAATATGTCCCTAGAGACTAATATCAAACATTCCACCACCATTCTATGATGCTTGTTTTAGGTTATTTTTGATTGATGGCCTGAAGTTATGGCTTTAGTTATTTTTAAATTGTTTGTTGAGTTTTTAAAAAGTAGTGCATGAGGGGGGAAGAAAATAGCCTCCTTCTTCAAAATGGGAGCTACAGTTATAACTGCACATTTTCCATCAAGTCAAGTACACCTACAGGTGACTTAGCCATGACTTTTCCACGTTTACATCCCACTCGATTCTTGAGTGGGATCATGGACAGCTATTATTGTTCTCATTTACAGTTAAGGAACGTAAGGGCCAGAAAGGTTAAATGGTTTCCACAACAGTGGATAAGTTATATGCTAGTGCTAAAGCAACAGGTGCCACAATCTCCAGCTTCTGATTTCTAACCTAATTCTTCTCAATATGCCTTGTCTTGGGTGACAAGCAAAAACAGATAAGGAAGTACACACAGGCCTGCTGAACTCAACCCTCAGAACCAAGAAAAGAAAAAAAAAACTAAAAGAACTTTTTTTTACTAGTTATCCTAACTCCTTCATATTTTTAAATATGTGCATTTTAATTTCTTCTGCTGTAGAACATATATTTATCCCATCTGGCCTAGTTTACCCAGACTTTGGAAGATTTATTTTTTCATATAGCTCATTTAACTCCCCTAAACTTCGTCAAATTCAGTCACTCGATCAAACAACATTTCAGCTAACATCATAGATCTCAGAAGACAAAGATCTTGTGATCTGGGTAAAGACATGGTTCATCTCAAAATGTTATGTGCACAAATCCAAAAAGTCTGGTGTAACATCCAACAGAGAATTGAAGAATCTGAGCCAACACCTCCAAAACTGTTAATAGAAGCATATCAGTCCCCCTAGTTGAGAGAAAAAAAAAGCCTTTATTAATATCCACAGATAAACCACCTACTTCTGCTGCTTCTCTGACACATTCCTCAGTTGGTAATGAAGGAACCCACCAGGTGTCTTCCTCAGCTGCCCTCACAGGGAAAGTGAAAGAACTCTCCTTGCCACAGACAGGTCCTTAGGGCTTTACCTTCTGTTCCCTAACCTTCATTTTCAGTCCTTGGACATATTTGCCACAGATGTAATAGATACAATTAATTCACTAGTCAAGTGGATATACAAATTCTTAACTCTTTATTAATTGAAACTTTATCCCTTATTCTGTTGATAGAATCCTCTTTGCATATATGTTTTCATCAATACTTGCCTTGGACTCCACGCCCTTAGAGAACAGGAAGTTTCCCAGTCATTTCTTTAGTCATAAACCATGTTCTGAGATCCTGCTATACTCGGACTTGATATACACAAATGAAGTAAGCAACATTCTTCCTCTCTGAGGAGCTCACAAGTGAGACACACGTGGACAGAAAAAACTGTTACAAAATGTGGCAAAAGAAAAATAGACATATGTATGAACTAATGAGAGCAGCTACTCTTTCCTGAGGGATATGAGAAAGCTACCGAGAAAAGGAGTTTTAACTGGACCTTGATGGATGAGGAGAATCATCAGGCAGACAAGGTCAGTGAGACGAGAAAGAGGGTATTAGATTTAGAAGAAAAGCCACAGGTGAAGACTCAATGCCATTAAAGGATGTAGCATGTGTGAAGAATAGGCAGTCACTGGAAGTGGCTAAAGCATACGTGGGAGATGTGTGTATGTTGGGCGGTGCGGAGTCTGGAAAGGGCTAGAGGAGGGGAAAGCAGACAGGATAGTAAAGGGTCTCTATGCTAATGCAGTTTAGACTTTCTTTCAGAGTCAAAAATAAGCTGTTGGAGATTTTTCCAGTGAAGGGAGATGATCAGATGAGTCTGAGAAAAGATTCTTCTTGAGCACATGGAGGATGTTCTGGAACTTCCTGGGGGAAATTGAGCTTATCATTAGAGAACAAAAGTCATGTAGTAGCAATGTGCTTGGTTCCACTCAATAGAGGAAGAAATCTTGAATAATATCCCCAGATAGATGTAAACCACTATGGCCCATCAGAGATAGGAAGAGGGCCCAAAATAAGATTTAAGGGATGCTTCTGAAATAGAATCAATGGGATATAGTACCCAATAAACATATGTAGGGAGTGCATGCAGGGAGGGAGGAGAGAATGATGGGAACAGTTGCCTCAAGAGACTAGGTGATTATACAACTATGCACTATAGATGGTTTCTATAACCATAGAGCACAGAGAAATATACTTTGTTCGGTGAGGTTTCCAAAAAATGCTCCTGCCTGGCCATCAGAGAAACAATTCAAAATAAAATCCTAAATGGAAAAAGGGCCACAGGTAAATTAAGTTAAATATAGTGTGAATTAGGATTCTTCATCCAGTTTCTGTTTCCATTCAAGTCTGGTATATCAATCACACACTTCAAAGACTTAAACATTTTGCACTAACACTTCCCAAGAGGATTTTAATATTCCTTACACCATTTAGATTTGAATTCTCCCCAAGTTCATCCCTTAAAAAAAGCAGAAACAAATCTACTTTACTGAATCAATGAAAGCCTGAACGGGCAGTCAAAATAGTCCTGCAGTACTCTCATAGGAACACAGATATATTTACACAGGCTGAGTGAAGGTGCTTTGAATAACCAGACGGAAATTAGGCCAGGTATCCCAGCAAACTTTGAATTAAAGAACAGTGCACTTTGACTTATGTGCAAAAGTAGTGGGTATGGCATTATTTGCATCTATTTAGCAAAATTTACACATCATGTATTGGAGACAGAAGTAACCATATATACCATTTATTGTATGTCCTCTATTTTAGGAAACATAATGTGTTGATTTATATAGTATTACCTGTCTCTATGTGGAACAAAAAGCTGTAATCAAAACTATGTAAGTTATAATTGCTATTTAGAATAACATATTGACAGTAATTCAACTGCCTCAAGTAAGTAAAATTCCTCAAAAACACATCGGCAATAGAGACATTATTGGAAACCAGAAGGCTCAAATTGTATCCTTGTATATTTCAAGTCCACCATAAGAAGGAAAATCCCTCTCAGTTTTCAAAAGTGTAATCCATGACAGGAAAGTAATAAGACATAGACAGGTTGTCCTTGATTTGCACAATGTTCATGCACAAAGTTCATGCATATTGCAACCATGTTCCCACTTTGCACACTTCCATGGTACTGTGAGAGAGACAGAGAGAGAGAGATTTATTGCCTCCCTCTCCTCTCTTGCATCTAAAATGTTCCTGCTCAGTTCCCTTTGATTCAGCCCACATGCATCCCAGATCTTCCCAGTTTGGACAACTTCCATGACCACCATTAGCAGTCAAACCCTTCTTAGGTATTGCTACCCCCATCGAGATTATGTCTAGATTATGAATCTAGATTATGTCTCTTTTGACAAACATAAGAAAAAATAATTTAATACATACCACTCTACTTATCATCTACTCATTTTTTGAAATCTTTAAAAAATAAAGCATTTCATATATAGGAAAGAATATTTCTAATATATCTGCAAGGTAAAGAAATAGCAATTTAGTCAAGATATCAAAACATTCCCTAAATACTTTTTTTGTAGTTTCAAGTTTTTATTTAAATTGCAGTTAGTTAATATACAATGTAATATTAATTTCATGAGTAGAATTCAGTGATTCATCACTTACACATAACACTCAGTTCTCATCCCAAGTGCCCTCCTTAATACCCATCATCCACTTAACCCATCTCCCTGTCCACCTTCCCTCCAGCAACCCTCAGTTTTTTCTCTATAGTTGAGTCTGTTTCTTGGTTTGCCTCTCTCCTTTTCCTCCCCAAGTTCATTGTTTCATAAATTCTGCATATGAGTGAAATCAAATGGTATTTGTCTTTCTCTGACTGACTTATTTCACTTGTCATACACTCAAGTTCCATCCATGTCATTGCAAATGGTAAAATTTCATTCTTTTTAATGGCCGAGTAATATTCCATTGTATATATATACCACATCTTCTTTATCCATTCATCAGTTGATGGACATTTGGGCTCTTTCCAAAATTTGGCTATTGTTGATAATGCTGCTATAAACATCAGGGTGCATGTATCCCTTTGGATTAGTATTTTTGTATCATTTGGGTAAATACCTAGATCCTATATATTTGAAATCCTCTTTGCAACTTCTCAATACCCAGTCTAATTCCAGAAGTTAGGTAACTTTAATTGCATCCTGATTTTTGTGTTTATAATCATCATGATTTTTAAAATAGCTTGACTAAAATTTATTGTGTTTAATAACATGTTAACTAACATACTAACATTTTAACATGTGAATAACCTATCTATTATAATTCCTAATAATCCATTTTGAATGTTTTTGAACTTTATAAAAGTGTATTTACTTTTACAGCCTAATTGCTTCATTCAATATTGTGAAGTTCATCTATACTGAGGATGAATTACCTGTAATTCATCTGTTTTTATTGCCATATGTTAGTATGTTGTATGACCACACACCTACTTATGTATCCATTTTTCCCTTCGAGAGATATTCAGTTTCCTGTTATGGCTACTATTAACTATGCTGCTGTGAGCGTTCTTGCACATGATCTCTGCAAGATTTTCTGACTTAACACACTTAACGGGTGCAATTGCTGAGTCATACAAAAGGTTTTTGTTCAACTTTACAATATTATGAAATATTGTTTTTCAGAGTGGTTTTATGCTTTCCATCTTTTACTTTTATTTTTAGTGAGTGAGTTTCCATTGGTCCTTATCCTCAACAGTATTTGATATTGTCAGACTTGTTCATTTTTTCTGACTCTGTGAATGTAAATATATAGTTTATTATGGTTTGCTAAACAGATCGATTCAAATTCCATGGAGTAGATTCAGCTTTCTTTAAAATATCTGTCATTTAGAAAAGAAATGTGTTTGTATCTTTTTCCCATTTTTCTGTTAATTTTTAATTCTTATTTACTCATGGGAGTGTTTTATATATTCTGTACTCTAATCCTTTGTCCGTTATATGTGTGGCAAATACCACCTGTTATTCTGTGATTGTCTTTTCATTTAAGAGTGTCTTTCAATGACCAATTTTTTTTGATTGCCAATCTGCTCATTTATGGTTTGTGTTTTGCATCTTTTCAAAAAACTTTTACTAACATGAAAGCGTAGACATTTACTCCTATATTTCAAATTTTGCTTTTCATATTGATGATTGAATTATTTTGAGTACAGTATAAGGTAGGGATCCAACTTAGTTTTTTGCCATGTAAGTAACCAATTATTCCAGGACCATTTATTGAATAATTTCTTACTCTTACTAAACTTAAATTTCATTCTTTATATAATAGATCAATATTTATAAATGTAAATATATCAAAAATAAATATATAATTTTTGTCTGGTATTATTTGGTTCTGATTTGATTCATACTTGATTTGGTGTTCTCCATGCTGTTCCACTGGTCTCTTAGTTTATCCAGTTCTAATACTATATTTCCTTAATGACTTTAAGTTTTGAGATTTCATATGACAAGTCTTCCCAATATCATAAGGTTTAGATATACTGTGTTACATTTAACACAATATTATTTTTATTGCTTTCAAACATGATAGTTCTTAACATTATATTTCTGTTGTATAGGAATTCTGTTGATTTTTGTATATTGATTTTGTGTCAAGAAACTTGCTAACCTCTCTTTCACTGATAATGAGCTTGAGCACAATCTCATGTTTATTAGTATTTGGACATCCCCTTTTGATTAATGTCTATTCAAGTCCTTTGCCCCTTTATTATATTGTCCGTTTTTTTCTTATTGACTTTTAGAATTTCTTTATGTATTCTGGATATGATTCCTTTGTTGATTCATGAGTTACAATATTTTCTTTGACTCTGTGGTTTTTATTTTCACTCTCTTATCTAGAATCTTTTTAAAATAGTGGCCTTAATTTTAATGTAGTCCAATTTATCAAATTCTCCCTATATGGCTGCATTGCTTAAGAAATTTTTCCCTATTACAAGTTAATGAAGACATTTTCTTATATTCTAAAAGGATTAGAAGAGAAATAGCACCTTCAAAATAGTGAGTCTCCAAGTCTATGAACATGGTCTATCTTTCTACTTATGTATTTGTGTTTTCTTTATATTCTTTCAAAGTGTTCTGTGTAGGGGTTTCATACATGCTTATTACATTTATTACAAGGTGTATGAAGGTTTGGTAATGGTATATAGCTTTTATTTCATTTTGTTTGCTGTTATGTAAGAATACAATAGATTTTTGTATATAGATATTTTATCTAGCAACTCTGTTACCTCACTTACAAATTCTAATTGTTTATTATAGAATCATTTAGATTCTCTTCACACAAAATCAGTCATCAGAAAATAATTACAGTTATTTGTTCCTTTTAATTCTGATATTTTTCTTTTTCTCATCTTAGTGCACAGGCTATGACTTCTGGTATAGAACTGAATAAACGTGATCACGGGCATTCTTTTTCTGTTTCTGATCTCAGCGTAAAAGCTATCAGCATTCACCATTATATATGTTTGCTATATATTTTTAAATTACATTGAGGAAATTCCTTTTATTCTTAGTTTGCTAAGTTTTTGATTTTGAATTGAAGTCAAATTTCATCAAAAGCCTTTTCTGCATCTGCTGAGATAATTATATGGCTTTCTCTTTTATTTGATAAATGTGGTGAAATACAGTGATTCTCTTTTTAATTTTAAACCAAAATTGCATTCTTGGGATAAATGCAATTTATCATGACATGATTAACATTTTTATATATTACTAGAGATAATTGGTTATTATTTGAGTAAAGATTGTATGTACTGCAAAATGTATTATTTATTATAAGCGTAATTGGCCTATAAATTTTTTCTCTAATGTTTTCAGATTTTGGTATCACCTTAATGGGTTCAAAGCTAACATGTTTCCTGTTTATAATATTTGGCATAATTTATTAAGATTAGTATTATCTCTTGAGGCTTGGTAAGATTCACAAGTGAAGCCATTTTGGGCTTGCATTTTACTGTGTAAATAGGCTTTTAATAATAAATTTAGTTTCTCTGATAGTTACCAACTAGTTGAAATGTTATATTCTTGTACCAGTTATAATATTTACTTATTTTAGAAGTTTCCTGTTTTATCCAATTTTTCTAATTCCTTAGCTAAAGTTATTCCCATATAGTCAATATTTATTTAGATACACCTATTTATAGTTTTTATTGTTTTTCACTGCTTGCTTCCTCTCTGAGCTTCAATCTGAGATCAATGATTTTTTCCCTGAAAAACAGTCTTTGGTATTTATTTTAATACGAGTGTGCTATTGATATATTTAGTTTCTGATTGTCTGAAAAATATCTTTTTTCGCCTTCATTATTGCAAGCTATTTTATCTGAGTATAGATATCTAGGTTGGCTTCTAATTTCTTTCAGCAATTTTACCTTGTCTGTCTATTGTCCAGCTTCCATTTTTTTTCTGTTGAGAAGCAGGTAACTTCTTAATTTGTTGTTACACCAAAAGTAATATTTTTACCCCATGTGTTAGATGTCATTTGTCTTTGGTTTTTAGTGGTTTTTACCCCGAGATGACTCAGTGTGTGTGTTTTTAGGCTGGTTGAGGTTCTTGGTTTTTGCTTTCTTTTTTTAAATTTGTAGCATGATGTCATTTGTCAGTTTTGGAGGACTGGCCATTGTTTTTTCAATAAGAATTCTCCTCATACTCCTCATACTCACACTTTTTTACATAGGAAGAAAAATAATATTTCTTGACCAAATGGCATATTGAAAAATGGAATCCAGGGGCACCTGGGTGACTCAGTCAGTTGGGTGTCCGACTTCAGCTCAGGTCACGATCTCAGTCTGTGAGTTCGAGTCCCACTTCAGTAAGCACAGAGCCTGGAGCCTGCTTCAGATTCTGTGTCTCCCTCTCTTTCTCTGCCCCTCCCACACTCATGCTCTGTCTCTCTCTGTCTCAGAAATAAACATTAAAAAATTAAAAAAAAAAAGAA
Source organism: Felis catus (assembly GCF_018350175.1). Lineage (NCBI taxonomy): Eukaryota > Metazoa > Chordata > Mammalia > Carnivora > Felidae > Felis > Felis catus. The sequence goes on from NC_058372.1 coordinate 86,561,316, forward strand.
AAATGGAATCCTAATTGATTTGCCTATTTGTGGTATGTCTATCATGCAATCCTTTCTATCGTTATTTTTAAATTAATTTTTATAAGTTTCAGCTCAAAACATTTCACATACCTATTCCCAGTCATCAGTGGTCACTTCCTTTTCTATAGAAAAAAATATATATGTTCAACTCCCACTTGAAACTTAAACCACTGATGATCTCTCCCAGTCTACCTTTCTAATTTGCCCTCCAATATTTGCCTCCGTGTGCCCTGAAAGCCACTGAATAAATTACTTGCTGCTTCCCGTGCCTACCTCGCATATCCAAGTATGAATGTCTATCCTAATTCTGCTGCTCTATCTTAATGCCCTTCCCCACATCTCCAGGGAAAGAGAGGTCTGCACAGGCTAAGATCCTAGGCTTCAGTTTCTGACAAGTGTCGTTTTGAATCTAGCATTGATCTAGCATTTTTATGAGCCAGGTGATCTTGGCCTCAATAAGCTTTGGTTTCTTCTTTAAGAGGATAATATTATTCATGAGGATAATAATAGACTTCACCTAGAGGGCCATTGTGAGGACTAGAGGAAACAGTCCACATAAAGTGGTTAATACAGTGCTTGACACTCAGAAACAGGAATATGAGAGATCACTGGTAGTATTTTTATTATAAAATACCAAGGGATAGGAGAGACTGCTCTTTTCCCACCGCTACATCGATTCTGCTCTGTAATACAGAGGTCGGAAACCTGCTGCAGCTGACACAATGCTATGATTACCACAATATCTCATAGGCAAAAATCTAGTCACTGAACCCTGGACAACCAGAGCCCAGGCATTTCAAAATAGTAGAAAGCACCCACATAGGTCTGACACAGTCTGCCAGCATCGGCAGCAGCAGGAACATGTCTTCCATTTCCCTTCCAACTTCCAGTTCATACACATGGTTTGTGTTAGCAGAGTCAAATCTGCATCCTGAACACTTCTGTAGGGGGGGCCGGAATTATTTTTAGCTTCCTGACCTCTCCAATTAGAAGGGTAAAGCCAAGGTTGAGAGAAGAAATCCATAACATCTACTGCATGATTCATTTAAAGGCCACCTTCTCCAACTTGTTCCCCGATTTTTCGTAGCTAAAAGTGACTGTGTGTCCGCTTCCTATGAATTGGTAGTTTTCAAACCTCATTGGACATTAGAACCACCCAGGAAATGAAAAATACTTATTCTTATCCGTTATTTCCAGAAATTTCTGATTTAATTGGTTTGGGGTAGGGGTGCACTTTGGAAAATTTTAAACTCTAATGTGCACTCTGTGTTTAGGACTGCTCTAAATTCTTAAAACCTTTCATTTCTCCTCATCACTTCTTAATTTTTGTTTATTTATAAAATATCCTTACTTTTCCTCCTATATTATAAATTCTCTGAGGATAGGATTTGAATCTACTATTTTATGTCTTTTACAACTTCTGGCAGATTACTTTGGAAGTAAAAAGATACTTTATGTTTATTGACTGCATGATTAAATGAATGATGTATTATACCTTGCAAACAAAGGCATATTAACGATACCAGGCATGGTATCAGGTCCCTGCCTTGCTCTTGTTTGACATTCTCTCAAGTACACTTCTTGTGAATCTATTAATTGTGCTCAGCCTAGTAAAAATGTAAGTGGATATATTGCGCACAGCATTAGCCATTTAATCAATAATTCACCATAAAATATAACTTGACACAAAATTATTCCTGGTTTAAAAAATAACATCTAGGAGCGCCTGGGTGGAGCAGTCGGTTAAGCGTCCTACTTCAGCCAGGTCACGATCTCGCGGTCCGTGAGTTCGAGCCCCGCGTCGGGCTCTGGGCTGATGGCTCGGAGCCTGGAGCCTGTTTCCGATTCTGTGTCTCCCTCTCTCTCTGCCCCTCGCCCGTTCATGCTCTGTCTCTCTCTGTCCCAAAAATAAATAAACGTTGAAAAAAAAAATAACATCTAAGAGACATCATTCTCAGCTATGGAAACTATTGCCAATGAACACACATCCTTTTAGGTAGAAATCTAAAATAAAGGTGGGAACTGGAAAATGAAAGCCAAGTCCATTCAAGGCATTGGATTTCTGAGGTATTTATTTTTATAGGTTCTTTGATATATCATTGTATCTCTAAATCAATCTTCTAAAACCCCCAGTATGCAATGATAAAACTTCTTCACTTAAACTATTGTATAATTGCAGAATGACTTTGAAATAAGTTTGATTAGAATATATTTAATTGATATATATAACCTCTTTGAAAGAAGTTTGACAAGAATGTGTAATTGATATTGATACTAGCATTTCTGGGTTTGTATCTAAAAAAGTCAAATGCTATCTAATTGGGTTACATTGTTAGTATTAAGATTTCTTATGCTTCATAATTATAGATGAGCTTTACTCAATGATTTTAAATATTTATTTGAAAGAAAAACTTTTCCCAATATCTCTGCCAAATTAATCCTCAGATGAGGGCTCCTGAAGTAAGAATCGCATGGTTCTCATCCTCTTTCCTACAGCTTTACCTATTCGGGAATGATTAAAAAAGCAAGTTGTTTGGTCTGCTCTCCTAGACACAGAGTTATTCCCCGAGTATTTAAAAATATTAATGTTAGGGATAAAGAAAAGGAAAAGGACAGAATGATGTTTAGAATGGAATAATGTTAGATTAAAGGTGATATGACTGGAGAATTTTTCTGCCTCTTTTGCCTGCCCCCACCCCATCTAGCACTGCTTCTATTAAAAGTTCAAATAGTTTTAGGGTCACCTGGGCGGCTCAGTCGGTTAAGCGTCTGACTTTGGCTCAGGTCATGATCTCGGGGTCTGTGAGTTCAGGCCTCACATAAGGCTCTGTGCTGACAGCTTGGAGCCTGCTTTGGATTCTGTGTCTCCCTCCCTCTCTTTCTCTGCCCCTCCCCTGCTTGTGCTCTGCCTCTCCCTCTCTCTCTCTCCCTCTCTCTCTCTCTCTCTGTCTCTCAAAAATAAATAAACATTAAACAATTTTAAAAAATTCAAATAGCTTTAAAAAGCTTTAGCTTCAAAGTCTTCTTTAATCCTGAATGTACCAAGGTGAAAATCTGTTCACAAGACTCACCATTTCCCAACATCAGAAGAGAACCCATACCATTCCCCCATTTGTCTTTTCTCTTACTTTCCTGCCAAATCGAGATCAATCCTCCCTCCCTCTCTTCCTTCCCTCCTTCCTTCTTTCCTGTGTTCCAACAGCTTAACTTCCTTAAAGTCTTTTTGAGGTTTCCTGACACTGTATCTCCTCACCCTCTTTCTATTAATTCCCTAAGAACTCCGTGGTTCTAGTAGAATATGCATCATTTATATGGTTATAACATCTCTATTTAAGAAACTCTATTTGGATGTGTTCATACATCCACAGTTAAATGAGAGACTTCATGAAAATGAGGGCTGAATTTCTCAGTGTATCTTTCCCAACCAAGAATAAGAAAGTGAACATTTAGTTTGTTCTCTTACCTCAAATTATATTCACCATTACCAAGTAAGAGTTAAGCTAGAAGAATCCAGACTTCAGGAGGACAGGGAGTTCAAATGTTACTGAGTATATATTCAATACATATTGACCTAGACTAAATCTCACTGTATAGTTCTATAAAATGCAAAATCACAAGGTTTTGAGGTGTTGAAATGACTGTTCTCACCCTACCCAACCCTCTGATGTCGCCATAAAGAAAAGATGAGATAAGAAGTAAGTTTCTTCTTTAAAAAAAATTTTAAGTATGGTTCATTTTGTTAAGAATTCTCTATGGAGTAAGGCCTATTATGTGGTTAGGATGGGGATACTTATTTAGAGAAATATTTATATTTATTGATATACATGGTGGTATCAATATTTATATATTTATAAAATATATAAAATGATATTGTGATGAAAGTTAAAGGTATATAACTTATTTCACTATTAAGAGATAAACACATGATCATTGTAAATGTGATTAAAACTCGCATTTGAAAATCTTTCAAGGGAATCACATCTATTTTCCTCCTGTTTCCAAGTCCTCACTAACTCTCTGAGTGTGTTTGTACTCACTTGGAAGGGACAGTTCTGTGGAATTAATCAAATAGGGAATTCAATGTTCCTTGCAGATAATTTTGGCATGTTCCATTGGGAACTTTCTAGTAGGAGTTTTCATCTTTCCTGGGAAAAACTCCACGTGTTCCAAATCCTCAGTCTCTTCTCTGTTAGTGAGGAACAATATAACAAAACTGCTACATATAGAATTAATGACAATATATATTCAGCAAGACAGTCTTCTGGAAAAAAACATTAAAATAGAAGAAGGCAAAAATGTATGGGAATACAATTTAAATGTATTAAATAAAAACTAGCGTTAAAAATGCTGTAAAAAGCATCACAATAACTAATTTTCTGATTTTGCTAAAATTAAAAAAACAAATTTCTGAGGTGGAAAATTAGAAAATATTCATAGCTCCTAATATATTCTAGTAAGCCCAGAGGTAACGAGTCTCATTTTCCAAGAAAATCAGTGGTACTACCTTGGGGGACAATGAAACATTCGTGTTCAATGCCCAGTTAAACTTTTTGAAATCCATATGTTTTGTTCTTTCATGCTTTCCTATTATAGAATAACTCAAGTTCTTATCCTTGCCTTGGCTTTATGTTTCACACCAGGTTTTTGTTCTGTAAGATGCTGCTATTATTAACCATTCTATATCCATATTAGTTTAGTCCTAAACCTTGAAGAAGCCTGGAGTTCTTTTCTACCACTGATGGTTTGGCTGCACTTTTACATCTGGGCAATGGCTCAACAACAGTCATAAAGACCTAGCACTTGGACCAAATCCTACCGGCTCAGAAATTTTATTTGCCAACTTAGTGTGGGCCATCTAAATGGAGATGCCCAGGAGGCAAGTGTAGCTTTAGCTACAGATTTTGGAGTCAACATCATATCTGGGGAGGTTGAAGCCACAAGTAAGGAGGATGTCCCAACAGAAAGTATGTAGCACGGAATATCTTAGGACTAACGCGCAGAAACCTCATTAGGTGCCCAATAAATATTTGAGAAATAAAAGAATGTCCTAGAAAATGACAATGTACTTGATTATCAACTTCCATTGCAGTTAGAGTAAAAGAGACTGTTGTGATTTCCAAGGAACTCTCCTCCAGAACTCTCCAGCAAGTTAGTAAGTGATGACAGTTAGTGAAAGCCCTATCAACAGTTCGTATTTATATCCTTGGGGTGAAACCATCCTCTTTCAACACCTATCACATTCTTATTGAAGTTCAAATTAGTGAATGATGAATAAAAGATGTTTTTCACAATCTGGCTGCAGGCTTAATGCATTTTGTTAACAAAACACACAGGAACTGCCAAAATAGGAGAGTAGCCTTCCCTAAATCACTCCCAAATGTCATCATGACTACAGCATATTTTCCCAATTGGTGGGGGTTTTTTTGTTTGTTTGTTTGTTTGTTTGTTTTGTGTAAGACACAAATTCATTCAAGTGCTTGACTCCTATTGAGGCTTTATAATTTATCTTAGAAAAAAATTGTTTTTATGAACATGAATCATTTTCTTATTCACAGGACTGGACCAAAATGACAACTGGTCAATTCGATTGTCAATACTGCGCAGCATCACTTCTTGGGAAGAAGTACATACTGAAGAATGACAATCCATACTGTGTTTCCTGTTACGATCGTATTTTTTCTAACTATTGTGAGGAATGCAAAGAACCAATTGAATCAGATTCCAAGGTAGGTCTCACTTCAATTCCCAGAATTATTGCATGCAAACAAGCAGACAAATGCTTTGGAATGCCTTGTTTCCTTTAGTACTGACTATTAACACCACATTGCTCTATTGCTGGGTATAAGCATCTTCAAAGTTACCATCGGCCGCCAGATACTATGCTCAGCACTATGAAATATGGCATATACTTTAATCTTCACAGTGATCTTAGAAGATAGTTTAAGATGCTAAAGATTAAAGAGGTTCAGTTATTTGCCCAAAGCTACACAGCTAAAATGTTGATTTATTTCTGGAATGACAAGAGTATAAATGAATAAATACATAAATAATTGAAAATTTAAAGTTTCAAAAATCTATATCTTCTGACTTCAAATCAGCCTCATCTCCACTAAGTCCATTGTGCCCTGACATGGTCCATTCCTCTCACAATGCACATTATTGTATTTTTTTCCTTTTTCTTTTTTGTCTTTGTTGTGGTGTTGGCATTTTGTTTAATCTCAGACAATAATAGGATATCACAACGTAAAGATAAGAATCATTCCATGAAAAGCCCCTCTTATAGCTTATGAAAAGGAGTGAGAGGAAATTTGAAAAAAATAGGAAAAAGTTCACTTATTTTCCATCTGTCTCTACTGACCAACTAAGAAAGCCCAGGCTCTAGCTCTTAATTGCCCCAGAGAGTCTCCTCTCTATGGGTAATATTATCAATGACAACTTTTCCTCAAGCTACCAGCACAAACTACTGGTACCAGAGTCCCAGGAGTGTTCAGTTTAGTCTTATAAAATGACCTGTTTTGTCACAAGCACATTTAATTAACTCGTATTTACTGTCTCGAAGGATCTTTGTTACAAAGGCCGACACTGGCATGAACAATGCTTCAGTTGTGCCAAATGCAATCACTCTCTGGTGGAAAAGCCTTTTGCTGCCAAGGATGAGCGACTGCTGTGCTCAGAATGTTATTCTAACGAGTGCTCCTCCAAGTGCTTCCACTGCAAGAAGACCATCATGCCTGGTGAGATCACAAGGGAGTTCAGGTCTCTAACGGAAGCTGTAACACTTTGAATTATGCCCAAGTATAGGAAGAGTATAGTAGCTAAGAAAACCCTACTTTTGAGAAAGACATCTATCTTGCTATCTCTTGATTTCACTTAGTGTATTTCAGAAATAAAAAGACCATTTTGTTCTGTTTTGAATGGGTAAAATACAGCATTCTATGTATTTTTGTAAAGTTAATTCATACAGGCATTTTCAACCACAATCTGAGCCATAAAGATGAAATCTAAACCAATAACACTAACAGTGCATTAAGCAGTGGTTCCTAGGCATAAACAATGGCATCAGGAAGCATAATCCATCATAGGAGAATGGGGCCAACCATCATTTTGTAGCAGGACAAAATATAGTTTGAGGGTCAGTCATCTTTATTCCTTCTAGGGAAGACAAGGATTCATGTACATGATTATACTTTCAGGCAAGCGCTTTTGCTGTTTTGATTCTCTACTAAATCCCTCTGGACATCAGCATAACAACACGGTTCTCTCTCATTTTCTTATTATGAATTCAAAAGAGTTTCTAAAAGACCATAATTGCACAACATCCATCCTGAGAGTTGGTGCCCCAGGCATTCCTAATATCCCAATACTGATAATTATGGCCCAATCTATCTAACCCACATGCAGCCTTTCAGAGTCTCCACTAGTTGTACTTTCAAATCTCAAAATTGTAGCTTACACAGCATAAGAGTTTTCAGTAAAAGAGCGATTCATCATCATCATGGCTGAACTCTACCTTTTTTTTTCTTTTTCAGATAAATGTTTTAGAAACCAACAAAACACTATTTTTCTATAAAGACAATTAGCTTATCATCTTAACGTTAAAATATATATTCTAAATAACTTGACATATCATTACTTAAAAAAATGATGTTTCATTTATACTAACAGGTTCTTATTTGTGGGGTACAGGTTCCCGCAAAATGGAATTTAAGGGAAACTACTGGCATGAAACCTGCTTTGTGTGTGAGCATTGCCGACAGCCAATAGGAACTAAACCTTTGATTTCCAAAGAGAGTGGCAATTACTGTGTACCGTGTTTTGAGAAGGAGTTTGCTCACTACTGCAGCTTTTGTAAGAAGGTAATTATCTGCAGGGGATGAAGCTTGTGGATCCTTCCGGACCATTGCTTTTTAACTTCATTCTATATTTGGAATGAACTGATACTATCATGTTATGTCTGTCTTTACACATTCATGTTACTTTTAAATTCCAGCATGTCCAAGAGCACACTGCCTGCCACAGTGAAGATGGCCACCTATTTTTATCATCATAAAATTCTACCCAGAACATGACTTTAGTTCCAAAAGCTATAGATATTCCAATTCCATTTGCTGCTGTTACGTAAGATTTCATGTATTCTGGTAGAGGACACACATCTCTTGTTGAATACAAGATACTTCTTAGAAAATAATTTTTGATCCCTTTCCTTTCATAGGAATATGAATTTGTCTCACAGAATCATTAAGGGAACCAATTTAAGCAGAATGTTTAACTTCTCACATTATGTCCCAGCAACACAAATGTCTTCTTGGCTTGAAGCTTTTATATTTCTAATGAGTAGACAGGTAGACTCAAGAGAGTGACAAGACCACTAGAGAAATTCATTAGACATACAGACAGAAAAAGGAATAAGGGTGGCAAGTGGTTTCCTTTGCTTCCAGTTCCAGAGTGTCATTTACAGCCTTTTGACTTGGATACCCATTGAGAACATATCTTCCAATAAGAAAAAAAGTCAATCTTTTCAAGTAAACTTTCTCCAATTCTTTTTTTATGTGAAAAAGTCACTCCTCTCTATCACTTTGATAAAACCTCTTTGTATTTCATAAAATAGATATTGATGTACTTGAAGAAATCCTTGACCCATGAGACATCATAAGTTTAAAATAACACTATAAATTGTGATGAGCATGCAGTGTTGTCTAAACATTTTTGATCTATGAGCTGCTTTGGCAGATCTCAAGACTATTTGTATAATTGCATCTGGACAGCTAGAAGTCTCATTACCTCTTTCTATGGGAACATATGCACACAGTAACTTTCTACATATGTTTAAAATACGAGTACTGCATTTGCAGAGGCATCAATAAACTCCTAAATTATAATAATTGGATTATAATCCTGATTATACTATAATGATGGCTGAAATTACAATTGATAGTAACTAACATAATGTAAAACCATCTTAAACCCGGAGACTTCCTTCACTCTACCAGAAACACTGACTTTAAAAATGGCTTTATAAGCAACCCTCAGATGCTATGAACCTGTGATATATGAAACTCAGAAGACTCACCAGGGTCTATGGCAAGCATTTTAGAAACAGATTCTTGGAATAAAATGGTAGGTTGATCTCACTGTTTTGAGGGACAATAAATTGGCCATGTTCAGGTCATTTTTCTTAAATACTTAAGCTGAAATATTAGTGCAACCTGTTGGAATTACCTCAAAACCATTTATTGGGAATGCAATATAAACTTTCTTTCAATGCTATAAAGATTCAGAGGGGGAATTTCTCCAGTACATCAGTGCTAAGTACTATTAGAGAGTAAAGCACTGGCATTTCCCAGGTTATAGGAGCCTGTCCTATATTTAGGACATGATTTGAAGTCATGAAAACTTTGTGAAATATTTATATTGGGTAGTAGACAGACCACAACATGCCAGATTGTTTTCTATTTAATTTTTAAAACCACAAGCCATTCAAGGAAAGCTGGATATAAATGTTTCTGATCAAGATGACCCAAGCTGAAGAAAAACAATTTGTTTCAACTCAAACCAGAGACCAAACATAACACAAACAAAATAGGCAAAAAATACTTTAAAATCAGGCCCTTAGAACTTTTTTCATAGATTTTATTTTGTGAAACTAAAACTTGTTTTCTACCAAAAACAAGTAACCTCAAACTACAAGTGCTTTAAATTCAAACTCCTCGAGCTTCCCAGAGTGTCCTGTGATTCATTGGCTCTTGTCTACTGAGCACAAAACCAATACTGCGTCCACTTTGCCAGAGAAGAAACTTGTTCCAAATCCTGGGATCAATCAGTGGCAAACACCAAACCTAGATGTTAGACTTCATCTTAGCCCGCGTGCCTCTTCAAAAGGAACATAATCACAAGCAAACAATTTTTAATGTTCCAGAGTTTCTTCTTCCTAATTAAATAGTCTTTGGTCTATATATCAAGTTTTATTTTGCTGTGAATACATTTTTCAAGTGTTGAGTCTTTTAAGCATTGCCTGCTAATAATTTGACTGAACAAATGAAAGGAATCTTCAATTCTGCTGTGCCTGCGGTAAGGCATTTGAAATCAGTAGGGGGTATTTTAAATTGCTTCAGTTCACACATGCCATTATGTTTCCCATTTACTTATTTAGAATAGTATACATTTTTTTCCTTTAGGAAAAATAACTTTTCTATTAAATATCTTTAATTTTTAAGAGATTTGTTGTAAGGCTTAAAAATATCTTTAGCATAATCTTTTCTTTTTTTAAATATTTTTTAACCTTTATTTAATATTGAAAGACAGAGAGAGACACAGTGTGAGCAGGGGAGGGGCAGAGAGAGAGGGAGACAGAATCTGAAGCAGGCTCCAGGCTCTGAGCTGTCAGCATAGAGCCCGACGCAGGGCTCGAACTCACAAACCGCGAGATCATGACCTGAGCCGAAGTTGGACGCTTAACCGACTGAGCCACCCAGGCACCCCTAGAATAATCTTTTCAAAAGCTTGTGTCATAGACATTTTTAAATTTCTTCAGCAATGAGATGGCTTTGCATAGGTTCCACATTTTCTATATCTAGTGAATTTGGATACAACGATCACAGGAATCATCTCAGATACCACATGAGCACATTCCAGTTTCCACAGCTACTCCAGGAGCTCAATAGCCATGGATTCGAAAGATGCTAGGACTACAAAACTGCTATCCAAGAAGAGTTGTTCAATATTTACCCATCTGATTCTAAATAAAGGTATCTCAGCCTTTTGAAAAGCACTATTCGTGGATTAAAAAGACTTATATAAGCCAGTTTAATCCATGGGGATACACACACACACACACACACACACACACACACACACACACACGTGTGTGTGTGTGTGTATGTATGTATGTATGTTATGGAGGAATAATAAGCTTCTCTGACACAACCCTAGCACATCACACATTAAGGTTCAACATACAAGCTGTGTTCATTACTTAGAGTTCTAAAGCTGAAAACCCACGCAGTTGCCACAGCACCCCATTTGTACTAGAGATAATACTGGAACTGCTATCCAAATGTTTTTCCCTTTGGTGTTTATTCATTAATTCAGCAAGGACTAACCAACTGCCATTAGTGGAAAGTAACCTTGTCTCAATATTATATTACTGGTTAAGTATACAGGCTATGGAGTCAGCTTAGGTTTGCATGCTAGTAGTGTGTGACCTGGCAAGTGACCTGACCACTGTAACCCTCAATAGTTTCTCACCTTTTAAAGGAGGAAAAAATAAGAGTCTTGGTTATGTCAGGATGTTAGGAACATAAGAAAAGGCCATCCCTTAGCACAGGACTAAGGACTGAAAACACACTTCAGAAATATTAGTCATTATTAGTGGATGATGGTGCTTATCAATAATAATCAGGGTTGGGGGGCCTGGGTGGCGCAGTCGGTTAAGCGTCCGACTTCAGCCAGGTCACGATCTCGCGGTCCATGAGTTCGAGCCCCGCGTCGGGCTCTGGGCTGATGGCTCAGAGCCTGGAGCCTGTTTCTGATTCTGTGTCTCCCTCTCTGTCTGCCCCTCGCCCGTTCATGCTCTGTCTCTCTCTGTCCCAAAAATAAATGAATGTTTGAAAAAAAAAAAGAAAAAAAATAATAATTAGGGTTGCTTCTGCTGGAAGAAAGGTTTCAGGGAAAAGTAGCTTTTTTCAATATCCTTTAAAGCTAGACATGGAAGTAAGAACATGGTATAGAAAATATCTTCGTTCTAATGGTAGACCTTTGAAGACCAACATGAAAGTTAAAGATGAGAAAAGGAATCAGGGCTCTACTTCTTTTTCATTTTCCTGAGTCTGTTATGGCCCTAATTCTTTTCTATTCCACAATAGGAGAGAAATTAGGATATATACATATATATGTATTTTTTGCCAGTTCTACTTAATCCTTATAGCCTTTTGATTCTCATATTGATTCAAAAAAAAAAAAAAACACAGGGAAAGGACATCCTGACACAAGGGGATGGAGTAACCCAAAGTACACTCATGGGCACAGAAGAGGATCATGACAGGTCTGAACTGTAATAGCTTCCATGGTCACTGCCTTTGTGGTCCTTTGGCAGGTGGTGACTTCAGATGGGATAACATTTCGTGACCAGCCATGGCATAAAGAGTGTTTTCTATGCAGTGGCTGTAGGAAAGAGCTCTGTGAAGAGGAGTTTATGTCCAGAGATGATTATCCATTCTGTGTGGACTGCTACAACCATCTTTATGCTAAAAGGTGTGAAGCCTGCACCAAACCCATTACTGGTGAGTTCTTCAGTTTAATATGGTCCGTTAATGGGACAGCTGTGGCTATGTAGATGCTTTATAGTTAATTTAGAAAAGGCAAGTAAAATATACATATAATCTTATATATATATAATCTTTCCCATATATATATAATCTTTCCCTTATATATATTATCATATATATAATATTTCCCTTATTGAGATACACACACATGGGTATCCATATATAAATAGAAACATTACACAGACCCCTCAAGACAAATGTATAGCGTAATTAGGGTAGCCATGTTCTATAGAGGGTAATTAATACTAAACCTTATGGAGGAGCGCCTGGGTGGCTCAGTCAGTTAAGCATCTGACTTCGGTTCAGATTATGATCTCAAAGTTAGTGCCTTCGAGCCCTGGTTAGTGAGTTCAAGCATCAGGCTCTCTGCTGTCAGCACAGAGCCTGCTTTGGATACTCTGTCTCCCTCTCTCTGCCTCTCCCCTACTCACTCCCTATCTCTCTCTCTCTCTCTCTCTCTCTCTCTCTCTCTCTCTCTCTCTCAAAAATAAATAAATATTTTAAAAACAAATAAATAAACGTAATGGTAATTACTTCAAGTAATAGTTCAGGGAAAGAGGAGAACAGGATACGCTGAGAGGTCAGAGAAGAACTTCACGAGGAGGCCTGACATTTAAAGATTTGAATGGGAGGAAGGGATACTTATAAATACAAATCCTACTTAATTTCCAACAAGGGCAAAGGAACCCTAAAATAGAAAAGGTTTTAATTAAATGCAAGGATTGTACAAATCTGAAGCTGTAATAATTAGGGTAGCCAAGGTCAGGAATTAATTAAACTTCATTTTAAGATGCTTCTAACAAGTGTATCATTCTGTTTTCTCTCTATTCATTTGTGAGACATTTCAATTATGAATAGATGAAATAAGACAAGATAGCATTCTGATGAAAGAAGAGAACACATGTGACATGATCTGAAAATATCACAAAATGATAAATTGATCCAATTACATAGATTTTTCAAGGTAAAACAGTGCATTATATTTTCCTCAGAGATACTTCTGAAGAATGCTATCCTATAGTAAAATTTGAAGCTGGCATAACCTGAGAAAACCAGCAGCTTTTCTTTTAGGCATTTAGAGTCACCTAATAATGTGGCAGAACTGTACTTCTCTTCCCCATTCCTTGTATTCTTAGATCATATTTCATTTCTTTTAGTTCAGTTTGTGTAACACAGTATTAAAGATCATTTTATCCTTTTCCTCCTCCTCCGTCTTCAAATATATCACAAAATAAAAGTTAACTCTTCAAAGAAAGAAAAAGCGTTTCACTGCAAACCCAGCTTGGCAGGTTTTCACTGACTTACAAGGGGAAGGAGAGAGTTACCCGGACAAACAGACAATGTCCCGTTTGCCTGCACAGGGCACCATGTTTTCCAGAATCTCACACGGTTCATGGCTATATCCGGCTGGCAGGTGTGTTTTGTTTGGCCTGCACATGTTTGGAAACAACTCCTGTAAAACTCCTCTCTGCGGTCAAAAGTAAATGAAGAGCCTGCCGGGGATGAGCAGACTACCCTCACATTCCCCTGCCAGGTCTCTGTCATAGGCTCAGCGGCTGCCCCATTGCTCTGTTCCTCACACCTTGTCCCCATCACTCAGCCATGTCACCTTCCCAGTCCTTGCATTGGATTGCATTGGCAATCCCAGACTATCAGCCTCTAAAGCTTGAACTCTTAACCACTCTGCTCTCCTGCCTCTACACATCTGGCAACCCCTTAGTCAAAAGACTAAGCCACTATATCCACCAGTTTTGGTTAGAAAATGGGGCTTCCAGAAATGTATCAGTACTGAGAGCTCAAAAATCTCCTTAGGAGAATCTGCGATTACTGCCCAATGGATGCATTTGATTTATTCCATGACACTTTTCTTGAACTATCCAGAAAAAAGGGGGGACTTCCATGAGGAAATGAGAAAATTAAATAATTCAAAATGCGTTGAAATTTTCCTGGGTACTCAGTGGCTAATGCTGACCTGCAAAGAGCCTACCACGAGCCCTGAACTTGAGTTTCAATTCTGATCTATCACAGATTCACGTATCTAAGTGATTTTTTTATTCTGTTGGATTGTTTCACATCAGTATCTGAGCCTAGCTCTTTCAGGCTCAGACCAAAAAAAACCCACATTGTTCTGCATGTAACATAAGGATGATCAGGAACCACAGATTTGACCCAAAAGTAATCCAAATACAGGATTATGTATTTAATTTAGAATAATCAGTCTTATGATAATTATCTTAATCATAAGCTTTGCAATAAGTAGTGTTTCTTGAAGATTGAGCATTTGAATTAATGTACCATAGGGAGTTCTTATACGGCCATAAATTTATCTGTTGGAAGTGGCACATTCATGCAAACAATGTGCCAACCTAAGAAACTATATTAGAATATTTCAAAATACATTTTTTTCAAAATACTTTTTTATATTAACTAGATCTATCTGTGAGTCTCCAGATGTGATTTTTTTAAATCCCATCAGAATAAATTCAATTCATTTGAACAAACCCAAGGTGTAACTACAAACCTTTCTTTTTTTTTTCTCTCGCCCTCTAAGATAGGATTAACCTTTCAAAGTTTCTGGGTTAAGTGAAGCAGCTTGATGTAGTGGGAAGTGCTCTGGACTAGGGAGTAAAAGACTTGGTCTTGCCTCTGGCCCTGACTACTGTGTGGCCATGGGTAAGTGACTCACCACTGAGGTTCTCATTTGCCTTACTTGCAAATGAGGAGTTGAAGAGGATCACGTCTTACCCTTCTTCCATGTTTATTTTGAGTAAAAGGAGTTTCAAATGTTATTTCTTGAGAAAAGAATGCTAATGTTCCTGGTTATGGTCTTTACAATAGATAAATTCAGACTTACTCTGGTGAAGTTAAGAGCATAGGCTCTGAAACCAGATGGCCTAGGATTGAATCCCAGATCTGCCATAAACCAGCTGGCTGATTTGGGCAA
This sequence comes from Felis catus, assembly GCF_018350175.1. Lineage (NCBI taxonomy): Eukaryota > Metazoa > Chordata > Mammalia > Carnivora > Felidae > Felis > Felis catus. Next base: position 86,576,604 of record NC_058372.1, read on the forward strand.
GTGCTTGAACCTTTCTGTTCATCAATTTTTCTCTGCCAAGTAGGGTTGATGATAATATCTTTTCATAAAGGTAAGGTCAGAGTTGTGAAGCAATATAAGTAAAGGGCTTAGAATAGTGACTGATTTGTGGGGCACTTGGGTGGCTCAGTCGGTTGAGCTTCTGACTTTGGCTCAGGTCGTGATCTCACGGTCTGTGAGTTCAAGCCCTGCATCAGGCTCTGTGCTGACAGCTCAGAGCATGGAGCCTGCTTCCATTTCTGTGTCTCCCTCTCTCTCTGCCCCTCCCCCTCTCATGCTCTGTCTCTCTCTGTCTCAGAAATAAACATTAAAGAAAAAAAAAAAAACAATAGTGACTAACTCGTTTTCAAGTGCTCAACAAATGCTAGCTCTTATTCTACAAAATCTTCAGTAATAAATGAAGCCAAATAAACAGGTGCCAGAGACTTATTTCCTGGGGGACTTCCTTACTGTAAATGACCCTCATGACCTGAGGGAGTAAATGCATACAAAGTTGAAACAGTTTGTAAACATCTCACATACTGAGTCAGGCCTTCCTTAAATTCCTACTACCAGACGCTTCTATTTCTCTCTTTGTAAAATTCTAGAAGAATTATTTTTACATTTACCACTTGTACAGGCTTACCTAATAAAATCAAGAAAAACTCATGAGCATCAAAATTCAAGATGTGTAATAATTAGTTTTATGAACAAAGATGATTCATGCATATATAGAACATGATTCTTGCAGTCAGCTTATTAATGTTTTGAATAACATTCAGGGAATTAATTGGTTCATTACTGATTTACTCTTATTAGCAAGTAATGATAGCATCATAAATAAGTGAGCAATAAATTTAATCAAGGAAAGTAGAGAAATTTGATGTACATTTATTTATGAACTAGTAAATTATATGTAAAGACATCAAATAACACTTCTAGTATGAAAATAAAAGTTCATTATCATATTTAAGGAGAGTTTATCTGAAATAGAATGCTTATTCACCTTTTTTGCTTCCCCAAATGTAATATTTGGAAACTGTATGTGAATCAACACATGAACTATTTAAGCCTCACTCTATGGGTAAGGAGCAAATCACAGGAAGTTCATAGCACTATGATCACTTGGAAAAACCTTGGCAAATAAAGAAAGGCCCAAGGCATCCCAACTCCTTCCCAATCCCTACACCTTTTCTCCTTTTCAACGCCTCAAAATCAATTATTTAAATTGTAACCTGGATCCATATTAGGGGTATAGAAAGAGATTCTCACTGAAGACTCAAATTCTTCTACCTTTCATAGAAATGTTACAGCTAAAGAAGCCCAGATTGAAATGGTGGAGGCTGATAAAGTACTTCTTAGAGACTAACCATTGGATAGCATGGCCTCAGTGGCCAGTGTGATCACATTCACAGATCTTTGTTGCAAGCCTGGGCTAAAGTTGTCTCTGGGCAAGGTAGTAAGGTTGTCATGTTAGGTTAACTCCATGATAGTCTGGATGAAATTTTCTATTTGGGGCTTTTGGAAAATTGTGCCTCACACCACAATATGACCATGGAACTTTATCTGAAGCAAAATTGACCATAGGAATAGAGGTAACAGAACTAAAAGTCATTGAAACATCAGGCACTAGGCTAAAAAGTATACATTTATTTTATTTTATCTTCACTTTGCTTCTAAGAAAGCAGAAAGAAGATATTCATACTTAGGTATCTCTGACTTCAAAATCCATTCCCTCTTCCCACGGCATTCTACTGTGTTTCCTTATCTGTCTTAGGCAATTTTCATCTGTTTCCAAAAATACCTGGTTTGTATATTCAGATTCTACCTACTTGTGTAGATTACAGAAAATTTTGACTGGGAATCAGGCTGGATCTCAAGGGGAACTTGCCCATGGCGACATTCCCAGATGGACACAGGGGCATGGGAGGCAGCATTCTCTTCTAGGTTACTTGCCTCTACATAGACTTGCTCATTACTGTTATCTCCAGTTCCTAGAAGAGTACCTGATGGAATGCTTAATCTCTTCATTGAAAGAATATTCTTTTCCGCAATTCCTTTACAGGTCTCAAAGGTGCCAAGTTTATCTGCTTTCAAGACCGGCAGTGGCACAGCGAATGCTTCAACTGTGGGAAGTGCTCAGTCTCCTTGGTGGGGGAAGGCTTCCTGACCCAGAACAAGGAAATCTTTTGCCGCAAGTGTGGTTCTGGAATGGACACTGACATCTAGAGGGAGACAGTCTGTCCTCACCTGAAATCCACCTTGCTTTTGTTCTCACTAAATCCAGAACTTGCTTGAAGTTGCATTTATGACTTACGTTTTACCAATATTAGAGTTTATAGCAGAAGGGTTTTTGCACACATTCTGATTGAACTGTGTCATAAAAGCTCAGAAAAAGCATAGTCTAACAGAAATGAATATATCTATCCTAACTCACAAAGGCATCTCTCCTTGCAAAATACTGCACTCTGCTGTTAAAAACATAAGAAAATATCTCTTTATTGTAACCAACAATATGACCTATACCTAGAAGTCATGGATGCTATTACTGAAGACTGCTGTTTTTAAAACCGCAGGGGGAAAAAGGAAATTAAGAGATCAAAGTGAAAGGCATACATGAGGCTAATGTTTGCATTCTTAGATAGCTAGCTATAAATAATATGATAGCTTGGCTATTAATGGTGGAAGAACAAAACTGATCAGGGAAAACTGATTAACAATCATCCTACTTGAGAACTGTGTCATTTTATCATTCTTTTATTCACACATACTGACTTTGGACTTGCAAAGCTGCAAATTTGCCCTCATCCACACTGCTTCCACAGCTGGTTGGTTTCATGCTTAACAAATAGAATTGAGAATTTGGATACTATGGCTCTCATACTCTGCATGGATATAAAGGGGTCCCCTCTCCCTAGGGATAGTCAAAGCATAGGTTTCAACACATTTTGTATCAATTGCATTTTCAAAGCTCCCAATGATTTTTCTAAATACTTACAGATTCCATGAAAGAGAAGTCTATTCTTTCAAATGAGCTAACCAGGAAAATCATTGTCCCCAAAGGCAAACCTTTAAAGTAAATAGATCATTAAGTCATCACTCGTGGAAATGAGTTTTAGGGAAGGGATTGAGCGTCGGAACATGACTTTCATCCAGATATCTAAAGGCATAATAGAATGCATAATTAGCTCTGAGCTTCATGCATTTTGCCTTCCAAAATTACATAGATGACTAATGGGAAGACATAAAAGTGGGCTTTAACAAAATCTAGTAATAATAAGAACTGAAAAAGATTAATTCACTGCTGATAATTCAGGACCTGCAAAGCAGTACAATAGAGTAATATGGGTTGTAGATGAGCCCTCCCCACCGTTCCTCCACACCCATGCCATCCACCTCACCCCATGCCAACCATGCCCCAGAGTTCCAATCTTCTGCATGGCCCAGAGGTACATTCCCAACCTTAGCGGCCATTCTACAAATAAGTCAGTGTTTATTGGTCACAAGAGAAGCAACAGCCTTAGTGAAAAGCCTATCTTTCTACTAGACATCGACTGATCATGGCCCTACCTACCTGTTCCTGGGCAATATTTTCCACATTATGTGGGACAAATGGAAAGCAAACTTTTTTCTCCATGGTCAATTGTTATAGTGCCACATGGTTGGGGTAGGAGGGGGTCAGGAGAAGAAACCCACACAGACATAACATTTTTATAAGTGTCTACTCTCAGATTACTGTTAAAGGTCCTGATTAAAATCTAATTATATGATGTGGCTGATTACAATGATTAAAATCGTTTCACAGGAGATTCCATTAAAATTGTTATGGAAACACAATTTTTGAAATGGCTTAAAATGCAAGGACATTTGGAGATGCTAACAATTTAGAGCCACTAATAAAAGGTCAGGCTACAAAGGCTATTTGAAAGATATAATTGTCTTTGTTTTGTAGTAACAATGCCAAGATAACCGATTATAGATAAGCATGCAAAATGTACTGCTTTCTGAGTCAAACAATTAGTAATGTTTAAGCATTTTGCCTTGTGTGTGGGCTGAGCTTGCATATGATCAGGCTTGCATTGTATCTGTACAACTAAAATTCACAGAATCATTTCTGAGATAGAGATTCTGTTATCCTTTGATACGTATACTTAAGTATATATTTTTCACATATAAATAATTCCATATATAGAATAAAGCTTCGTTATCACATATGTATTAAACACATACTGTGCTCAGAGTTAAGAGTTTGAGCTGTTGTGGTTCTGGGGTGGTGGGCGGGTAGACCAGGGTATGGAAATGCAAAATTGCCAGATGTAGAGATCTTTCCCCACAGCTGATAAACAGCGCCACTGTGGACATAATATACATATACAAAACAATTAAGAAAGAAGACCTCATTAGACTGCCATACACACAAAGATAAAAATGAAAACCTTATACTGTATACTGTAATTGATTTGGGGTCAGTAAAGAGAAAAGCTCTCTAACTGACCTATCCAAAGATGGAACGGACTGCCTCAGGAAGCAGTGGGCACCCAGTGATTCAAGGAGTGACATCTGCACAGGCAGGAAAGCAGTTAGAAGCAAATCCTGTGTGCTAATAACAACCAGATGGCTTGGAAGTAGCAGAGAGACTGTGCCAAAGAGCAAGAAGAAATGAGATAGCTAAAAGAGAAAAGGTCAGATGAAGACAGATATTAACTCTTAGCATAAAAGCTTTATATTTGATATAACAGGCAATAGAAAGTTACTAACTGCTCTTAAATAGAGGAGAAAAGCATTATGACAGTGTTTGAGGAACATTATACTAATGATTCTGTGTGGCCTAGAACTGAAGAGGGCAAGGTTCCAAAGGCTAAGTCTCTTAATGCAATAACACATTTGGTTCCTGGCTACAGAAAAGAGAGAAGAAGCAATAGCTAATGGAGGCAAAGAGCTATATTTGTTGATACAGCTGAAAATACAAGTCAACAAATCAAAATGTTTTATGTTGTCATGTTAGGATTAAAGATGACAAAGAAAAAGGCAGAAAGGAATTTCTGTTTCTATAATAACAGATGGGGTGGCCAAGGTTTCAATTTTCACTTAACAAAATCATAAACATGTTATATTGGAACAATCTAGGTCCATTGGTTACCTAAAGTATGATAGGGGTACCATGATAGATTCAAAACTTACAGTCACTATAACTTTAAAAGAAACATTAAGAAAAAAAAGAAACATTAAGTTGTACATTGGAGTGAAAGACTGGTCAACCATTGTGAAAATGTATAACATTGTCACAAATGGCCTTGGTTAAAAATCGTTGCAAAATATAGAACCACAAATGAAAAATTAACTCAAAAACATTTGTCTGATGTTAGTAATACCACTTTTGAATTTAATAAAAAAGTATTTTTAATCTGTTTGATGTATTGATAATTCATATTTTAAATAAAATGATTGTTACACTATGTTTTAGATCTGTCTATTGAGCACATAAATTATTATCAAATACATTTATAGATAGATGTTTGTTATTGGGATAATACCGTTTTTACTTGTTTTACAAATTGTCCTTTTCAGAAGTTTCTTATACTGAATAAATTTGCACAGTACAAATTTCTCAAATTGTTTTTAGAGACTTATTTTTTACATTAACTGTACCAATATGGAGTAGCTTTGTGGTGCTTCTATTACATAAGGTAGCATGATGACTTTTACCTTCTTGTCCCAACCATTTTTACAACACTCAAATTAACTATATATTCAGATATCATTTCAGGGCATTAATATAAAAATAGCATAACTGAATTCTGTCTGATCCAAACAGTAATGCCTCTCCTGTTAAACTAAGGGAAACACATCTGTGCTCTTTTTTACAGTGATAAAATTTTTAAATATTTAAACTAAGAGTTATTTTATTTCTAATTATCATTTCTGTGATTCTAAAAATATTCTATCAGAAAAAGTTCATTTTAATTTGATTTTCCTGTTTTGACTAAGATACTCTTTAGCTAATTTCTTATTATTTTTATATTGGAGGAAATGCTGGTGGTATTAGTAGTTTTAAAGCTCCTAGGTACCCAAAGGATACAAAATTACTGATCCCAAGGGAAACATGCACTCTGATGTTTGTAGCAGCATTATCTACAATAGTTAAATTATGGAAAGAGCCCAAGTGCCCATCAACTGATGAATGGATAAAGAGAAAGGGGTGTGTGTGTGTGTGTGTGTGTGTGTGTGTGTGTATACATATATATATATATACATATGTATATATACATATACACATATACATATATGTACACATATACACATATACATATACATATGTATATATACATATACACACACATTGGAATATTATTTGGCCATGAAAAAGAATGAAATCTTGTCATTTGCAATGACATGGAGTTAAAGAGTATAATGCTAAGTGAAATAAGTCTGTCAGAGAAAGACAAATACCATATTATTTCACTCATATGTGGAATTTAAGAAACAAAACAAATTTGTGGAGGGGGAAAAAAGAGAGGCAAACCAAGAAACAGACTCTTAACTATAGTGAACAAACTGAAAGTTACTGGAAGGGAGGAGGTGGGGGAAGGAGTTAAATAGGTGATGGGTATTAAGTAGAGCACTTGTGATGAGCACTGGGTGTTGTATATAAGTGATGAATTACTAAATCTTATAGGTGAAACTAATATTACACTGTATGTTAACTAACTGGAATTTAAATAAAAATTTGGAGAAGAAAAATTAATAAAGTTCATGGGTACAAAGAACAGACTGCTTGTTGCCAGGGATGAGGGTGGGGGGGTGTAAAATTGGTGAAGGGGGTCAAAGGTACAAACTTCCAGTTACAAATAAGTCCTGGGATGTAATGTACAGAACGATGACTATAGTTAAATAATACTGTATTGCATATTTGAAAGTTGCTAAGAGCAGATCTTAAGTCTGATCCCATAACTATGCGTGATGACTTGTGGGTGATCATTTTGCAATATATACAAATACTGAATCGTTATGTTATACACCCAAAACTAATATAATATTATATGTCAATTAGACTTCAAAAAAAATCATAGTGGTTTCAAACTCTTATTTTATCTAAAGCAAAGTTTGTGTCTATAACACAAGCCCTTAAGAAACTAGCTAATTCACACTATTAGCATTAGTTAGGTTCTCTTCAGAATTTTGTCAGATTATGAGTTCTTCTAATGTCAAAGTGTGTTCCACAAAGAAATATTTGGAAAAACATCTCTTACCAAACATTTTTTTAAAATTCATGTTAGTTAACATATAGTGTAGTATTGGTTTCAGGAGTAGAATGTAGTGATTCATAACTTAATGCAAAACACCCAGTGCTCATCCCAACAAGTGCTGTCCTTAATGCCCATTACCCATTTAGCACATCCCCCTACCCTTCCAGGAACCCTCAGTTTGCTCTCTATATTTAAGAGTTTCTTATTCTTACCAAACATTTCTAATTCATTTTTGAAAATCACTTGGTCTTCAAATATAATGAACTTTGGATGGGTACACAAAAGACAAACTGTATGCCTTAGAATAGTGTTTCTTCAACAAAAGAGTCAAAATATCACTAGAAATTATAATTGGTAGGATATTACTTTTATCCTGAACCTCTTTTCCCCAAAGCATCAAACCTTTAGATCTTCATTATTTGACCAGAAACATTTTAAGAGTTAGCTGGGATAACTGTAAAGAAATGATTGGGGAATGTGATGACCTCTTTTTAGAGAGAGGCAAAGAATATCTATCAAAACTTGGGAAAATATGTCATAATATAGTTTGACCTTCCAACTTCTCAGAAATTACTGTATCTGGATTTTTTCTTTATGCCAACATAACAAAGGGACACCAAGGAGCAAGGATCCCAAGAGTCTTCCCTTAAACCACCCAACTCAAGAGGAATTAGAAATGAGTCCATTCACTGAGACATCTGCATAGCTTCCTAGATGGTACTAAATGTGAATCATCCAGAGAGAATCAGAGAAGTTCTTTTCAGAATTCTGACCATTCTGAATTTTCCCAAGTGCCCAGCTTTAGGACCAGCTACCTTGTTGAATATGAAGGTGGGGGAGATATTTCTCAAACTGGGAACCAGAAAGGAGTGAAAAGAAATGAGATTTGTGCTCAAGATTGAGTCTATAAAAGAAATAACAGGATTTATGTGTATCTGGAATGACTGGATTGTATATCTCTGGGTCGGAAAGGAAACAGCTCACTGTGATAGAATTATGATCCATGTCACAGAGGAGCACAGAGTATTTGGGTCAAATATTTTCCCACAAATGGTAATAAACTTATGGAGTGGATGTCCGTAAAGGGTTCTCTGAACAAGAAACAGTAATGAGCTCAACAGACATCCATTCAATGACTCAAACAGTGACATTAAATGCTATTCCCATACACACAAAAACAAAAATCAAGTTTGATATTTATGGTAGTCCACATACTGAATCCCAAGGGCTTATTCTTTCTTTATACAAATGACAGCCTCTCCCTGGTTTGTCTCTTCACGGATGAAGCTGTTGATCTGAGAATCCCAACCCAAGCCCTCAAAGAGGAAATCAATGGAATATGGAAAAGGAAAAAAATGGAGAAAAAGAGTGGTGATAAAAGTTGACAGTCCTGAAAAAATAGAAAATTAATTTGAATTTTTAAACTGTTTTCCCTATCATATAATAAAAAATTTCCAAAACTACAAGGCATTCATAGGAAACAAAATTAATGGACCAAAAATTGCAGTAAAATTTTGTCCTTGAGAACTGCATTATGGTGTGTGTCTCCTCCCTGCAAGGGAAATTACTCTCTCAGATGCCACCAATGGTTATGTAGTCGCCAAAGTCAATAATCATTTTCTCTTCAGCTTTCCATGCTGTTGTGAGGTATTTGCTATTGTTGACCTTTCCTTGTTTTTTTCAAAATCTGATTATAGTCCTCACTTCACGATGTATATGTATAACAAATGATCATGGTGTATGTGTTAAATATATATAATTTTTATTTTTAAAAAATTAAATAATTTCAAAAACTTAAAAAAAAACCACAAATGCTCGGAGGCAGTCCCATCAGTAGATGCTCATAGCAGTCTTGGAAACAGATCCTCTAAAATTGTAATGATATTAAATATTCTCCTTACATTTATGAGATATTTGTTCACGTTCAATACATTTGTCTCATTACTTTCATACACTGCTGAGGAGAGAAAAACACTTTTGGAAAACAATTTGGCAATGCATCTAAAAAGAGCCTTTAAAATGTTTTCAATAAGCTTTGACCAAGATATTCTGAAACCTAGGAAGTTATGCTGGGGAAGTCACATAAGAGCCATAGAAATATTTCTACACTAAAATGTTTATTGCAGTGTTGTTAAAATAGCCTCCCCTCCCAAGAAAACAACCTAAAAGTCCAAGTAAAGGGGATTTTTAAATATGTACAATAAAAGGGAAAAATTAATTATGGTACATAACTGCAATGAAATGCTTTTAAAACAGCGATTAAAAAATAACTTTAAGACTACTTAAAGTTCATGACGTAGGGTTAAGTGGTAAAAGAATGTTATAACAGGTATGATATGATCCAATGTTATTTATTTATGTGTGAAGGAAAAGTCTGCAAAGAAGGAAAATAAAATGTTAATATTATCAAAAAACACTTTTATTCCAATGGCATTTATGGCACCAGTTTTCCTAATCTCCTAAAACTTTGCACACCATTCATCTCTTCCTTAAAAACAGATATTTCTACATATTCTCTCAAGCTCCTTGAGCTCATTTTCTATGCTGATGAACTTCTCTAGCTTCATGATTTCAACTGCCTTTTCTGTGCAGCTGAGTCCCAAGTCTATGTCCTTGGCCTTAAATTCTGAGTTCCACTCAAATTTTTCGCTGTCTTCTGGGATAGATGGAACTCAGTGTTGTGCAGATAGTTCACTGCAACTCTATTATCCTTCCTGCAAATTCCACCTAACCTTATATCATGAGACAGTGTGCCTCTCTCAATTGGCATTCATTTGGGTGTCTTGAGACACTTATTTTTCAGGTGCTCTGAAGAAGAACTGCATCTGAAGTTTTCCTTTATGGCATCTGAAGTAGATTCTGTATACACTGCACAGCTTTAGGTTAAGCCAGACCATCCCATGCCTGCCAACTTTGGAGTCAATCTGTCCCCCAAGTTTTGTATCATGTACTTACAGACAGTTAGAAATGTAATTGCACTTGCTTTGCTTAAACTGCAAAATGCATTCTCTGTATCTCTCATAAGTACAGAGGATTTTACTTTAACTGATTGTTGACTATGTGTAGCTTTTGGCATTTGAAATTCTCTTATCGTGCCAGAACAGCATGCATGGGCTGCCTCAGTCCTATCAGGGTACAGCATTCCTCTTGTTCCTCCTTATTAAGCTTCCCCTTTTCTTGACAGATTCACTTCCCCTGTTTCAGTGTCCTCTTTCTCTTAATGTGCATTAATTCCCTCCAGACTTAGATTCCAACTATTCACAGAATTATTTTGGGTGGAAACCCAGAAAATAAGCACCTAGGCACTTTTGGGATCTGCATTGCCTGGTCTTTTTTTTTTTTTTTAACCTTCTTTGTAATGTTTATTTATTTTTGAGAGACAGAGCATGAGTGGGGGAGGGGCAGAGAGAGAGAGAGGGAGAGAGAAAGCAGCAGAGGGGCAGTGAGAGAGGGAGATACAGAATCCTAGCAGGCTCCAGGCTCTGAGCTGTCAGCACAGAGCCCGACGCAGGGCTTGAACTCACCAACTGCGAGATCATGACCTGAGCTGAAGTTGGCGCTCAACTGACTGAGCCACCCAGGCACCCCTGTATTGCCTGATCTTTAACCAGCACCCACACTTCTGCTGCCTCATGCTTCTATATTAAGCTTTGTGTGTAGCTTCGAAGGATGGGATAATAGAGGTCTGCAGCCAACAAGTGTTCAGAGACAGGCCCTGAGGTTGGGGAGAAGAAAACATTCTGGGGATCAAAACTTTAGTCTCATTCTCACTCAGATTTTTCATGAAATATCTATTTGTCCCTCATGTTTACAGCTACCGAAATGAGCAGAATAATATCAAAACTCACAACTATTTTGATTCCCAAAGGCAAAATAAGATCCTTCGATTTGTGGTTCATTTTCTAATGTGGAGTAATTGTGAAAAATTCTCAGCTAATTATCTTCTTTGTGAAAAACTGTAATATCAAGGTGAGAGCAAATACCCCTTCAAATACATCTGATGCCAATGCAAGCAGGTGTAGGTGGCTCTGTGTTACTTCTTTACTCCCCCAGTTCCAGACTCCAGGGTCAAGTGTTCACCATATCCCCAGTAATGTGGAAGTAGTTGTCATTGTTTTCCACAACGATCTGATAAAATGATACTTTTAATTATTCCTACTGTACAGATGAGGACACTTAGGTTTAAACAGATAAAATAATTTCCTTGACTGATTGCAACATAGGCAGGTCTGCCTCCAGAGTCTACACTGCCAGTTCTGCAAATGATACACTGGATACATGGTTTAGGCTGCCTCCTCTCTGCAACAAACCTAGAATCGTCATTTCACGTCATTGCGCACATGCCCACTTCCTGCTGGTACCAATCTTCCACCTGCTGGATATCTTTGTAGTTTGTCCTTTTCACTTCCTTCACTTCAGCTTCTTTAAATCTCACCTGGACTCTTCAAATTGCCTCCTATTGAGTTATCCTTCGGGGCACCTGGGTGGCTCAGGAGGTTAAGCATCTGACTTAGGCTCGGGGAATGATTTCACAGCTCCTGAGTTTTTGACCCACATAGGGTTCTCTGCTGTCATCTCAGAGCCTGCTTGGGAACCTCTGTCACCCTCTCTTTCTGCCCTACCCCCACTCACGTGCACTCTCGCTCAAAAATAAATAAACATTTAAAAAAAAGAAATATGTTTCCGTGCCTTGATGGCCTCATTCTTTTGTCTATCTTACACATTGCCTCCAACAGATAAATATTTCTTAAGTAATGCTTGATCATAGTTTCATCTTGTTTAGTAGCCTTTGTTGGCTCTCCATTAGATCCCTTCCAAAATCTAGCCCCCCCACCTCTTCTCAGGTTTCTGTCCCAGTATATCTTCCACACTAGAATACACATGCTTGAGGATGGAGTCTTTTTCTATTCTATTCACAAACATATATGTACCATCTAGAACAGAGCCTGGCAGAGTAGGAGCTCAAATAAGAATGAAGAAATCTTGCGGTTTAGCCAGATCATATTACTCATTGCTCCCAAAATAAATAAATCCTAGATTTTTTCCAACTTGGTTCCTTTGCTTAAAATAGTCTCCTACCTAGGGAGTCTTCCCTACCATTCCTATTTACACAATTTAATTTCCATTACAATTTACCCATTACTTAAGTTACAGCTCATAAGTCAAGTTCTCCAGCTGGAAACATCCTCCCTCTCCCCCATACTTTGGTTATGATAACTCTGGTCTCACACTCACTGCATTTGCTTTGAATTATAGTTAAGTCTCCTCCATTAGCTTATGAAAACATTGACTCATGAACAGGGCAATGTCTTATTCAGCTTTGCATCCCCCATAATGTTGAATATAATATAAGCCTAAACAAATGTTTGTTGATTATTTAAATTGAATTGAGTCTCAGTACAAGCCAGTTCTGAACTTCTTCCTCATATTAGTAAATATGGGTACACATGTAAACAAATAACAATGGTAAAAACAGTAATGACATTGAACACTAAGCGCTTTGCATGGATTTAATCCCTCTAGCAGCCCTATGAGTCAGGTACTATCATTATCAGATAGGAAAGCTGGGGAACAAATAGATTAAGTTCTCCAAATTCCCATAGTTAGCCCAAGGGAGATCCTCAATTTTAAATCAGGAGGTTTGACTTTAGAGCCCATGCTTTTAACCTTGGATATGACTGCCTCTTCCAATATTGGAGAAAGGAGAAATTTTAAGAGTCAAATATAGATATTTTTTAAAAGAGCCAAATATGGAGCCACATTCATCTATGCCACAGGCCTGTAACTATTCAAACACTTAGAAATTCAGCATACAGTAGCCACCATCCCCCCTTATCTGCAGAGGACACATCCAAGACCCCCAGTGGAGGCTGCAGATAATACCAAACCCTGTATATACTATGTTTTTTTCCTTTACATAAATACCTGTGATAAAGTTTAATTTATAAATTAGTCGAACTAAGAGGTTAACAATGATATTAATAATATCATAGAATAATTGTGACAATATACTGCAATAATAGTTATGTGGATGTGGTGCATCTCTCAAAATATCTAACCGTATTGTATTCACCCTTACTCTTGTAATGATGCGGGATGATAAAATGTCTACATGATATGAAGTGAGGTAAGTGACAGCATTAGGCTACTATTGACCTTCCCCCTGCGGAACTGAAGCCACAGAAAGCAAAACCGTAGATAAGGAGGACTAGACTGTATTTGGATTTATATTTTATGAGTGTCCACAATTATGTTTAGCAACAGTAAAAGAAGTAACAAGACATCATGCATTTTTACATTAAAAAAAAAGTCAACAAATCAATAAAAATGCAAGAATAGATTTGAGGTGCAATTCGTGGAGAACTGTTTGTTTTGTTGACACGAAAATATTCCTTTCCAGCAGCAGGAGGCTTGGAATTCATAGCTTTGTGATCTTAAAATAAAGACATACTTTATTCTTTGAACTATCCACTAGATGGCAGAAAACTGTCACTGTCTAAAGCAACTTTACTGGCTTAGTCCCAACTCCTTTCTTAGCTTCAGATTTATGCCAAATGCTTTTACCTCTACCCCTAGCAATGCTGGCCTTTTCACATATGGCATTTTAAAGCAAACAACTATTTTTAAGCTGGGAAAAATCAGAGGTTTTCACAGGAATAAATATTAGGCATGAGCATGCTAATTATATGTTTGTGTTGCTCTGCTTTAACATAGTACGAACAGATGCAGAGACTTGTGGAAGAAGGGCTGGTATCCCACATAAAATGTTCCATCCAGATGTTAGATATTAAAGCTGAGCAGAAAAGCCTCCAGTAGGATGGTTTTCTGTAACTTTCAAGCCCAAGTTCTCATCCCTGTTACATGGTAGACTCACCCTAGGGGCCCTACCCCAGACCCCAAATCTCTGATGATGGAGCCTGGGCATTGGTATTTTTTACAGCCTCCTCATATACAATAAGAGGATACAAGTAGACATTCCAGTCTTTTTTCCAGCATTAAATTCTAGAATTGATGCCTAACAACATACTCCATGAGTGTGAGAGCTACTTCTGCTCTAGATCCTTCACGATTATTAACTTGGTTGATTCACACAACTATGACAAAGCTGGGGAAAAGTGAGACAGAAAAGTTTCACAATGTGCCCAACACCACATGAGATATGACCAGGCAGCCTGGTTCTAGAGTCTGATCATATAACGTCATGTCATAATTTCCTCATAAATAGTTGATTAATGAATAAACTATATCCATCTCTATTTTTCTACGTATTGTACCTGCACTCACAACTACGGTTCCTACATTGTTATTTAAGCCATAACTGCCATAATATACCTGGGAACTGTGTATGGCAAAGGCCAACTGTAAAAAAAATCAGTATATTTGAAAGTGCTGTTTTTCTGGATGAAATTGTAACTGAACTCAGTCATCTCTGGTATTTTGCAAAAGATGAGCATTTGAAATGCATTATTGAAATTTTCTAGAAAATTCTATATAATTAATCATATAAACATTTATTGACAGGGGTTTCACTCCAGGACTCATAAGAGATTAATAAAACTAAATTCTGTCCACATTCTGTGCTCCTTTTTTAGAATCTCACTTTTTTGGAGCATTGAACATGTAAGTCTCTTGACCCAGCAGGGAGAACTTCCTTAGAAGCACAGGTGAATGTGGTATAGATTCTTCCCCACTTGACTTAACAAGCTGAATTCCCTGGAGCCTTGAAAAGAAAATACGTTTTGTCAACATTGCTTGCTAAATGAAGACCTAGGAGACAGAGGTAAGTAGTAAATATGATGTACAGTTGCTATGAACTTTTGGATGATCTTTGAGGAGAATAATGATGTTCACAAGAACTAAATGGTCCTAAGTGTGACCATCATGTGATATTATTTTTTTTTACTTTTTATAATGGAAAAAATATGAAAAAGTAGAATGAGTGATGTAATAAATACTCATGTACCCATCACCTAAATTCAACAATTATTAACACCCTGTCAATTCCTTATCTGTACCTCTATTCCCTTGCCCTCACACATGGGTTATTTTGAAGCCAACCCCAGACATGATATTATTTCATCTGTAAGAATTTTAGGATCACATTCCAAAAGAAAAGGGCTCTTCTTAAGAGACCATAATCATTACATGATACTTAAATTAATAATTACATTTTTAGGGGTGCCTGGGTGGCTCAGTCGGTTAAACATCCAACTTTGGCTCAGGTCATGATCTTGTGGTTTGTGGGTTCGAGCCCTATGTCAGGCTCTGTGCTGACAGCTCAGAGCCTAGAGCCTGCTTCAGATTCTGTGTCTCCCTCTCTCTCTGCCCCTTCCCCACTCATGCTCTGCCTCTCCCTCAAAAATAAATAAACATTTAAAAAATTTAAACAAAAAATAATAATTACATTTTTAGAACCCATTTATCTCGATCCCATTCATTATTGGAGGCCCTGGCCCTGAGGAATGTAGGTTAGCATTGAGTATCTGATTTTTAATTTCAGAAAGTGTTTTATTTGATGAGTTTTAACCAGGAAGAATATAAACTTCCTCAGTACCGCACCAAAGTTTACCTTATTCTCTCTTACCAGTTTGTTTAAACTTTAGACTATGTCTGATTCTTGCTAAGTAGTTGTAATCTCCTTAGTAACCATTTCGCTATAGAAAAAAAAATTAATTTTTTAATTTTATTTAAATCCAAGTTAGTTAACAGATAGTATAACAATGATTTCAGGAGTAGAATTTAATGATTCCTCCTTAATGTCCATTATCCATTTAGCCCATCCCCCCACCCAACACCCTTTCGCAACCCTCAGTTCGTTATCTATATTTAAAAGTCTCTTATATTTTGCCTCCCTCTCTCTTTTTATCTTATTTTTCCTTCCCTTCCCTATGTTCATCTGTTCTGTTTCTTAAATTCCACATGAGTGAGGTCGTATATTATTTTCCTCTAGCTGACTTATTTCATTTAGCATAATACACTTTAGTTCCATTCACATTGTTGCAAATGGCAAGATTTCATTCTTTTTACGGCTGAGTAATATTCCATTACCACATCTTCTTTATCCATTTGTCAGTCAGTAGACATTTGGGCTCCTTCTATAATTTGGCTATTGTTGATAGTGCTGCTATAAACAATGGGGTGTATGTGACCCTTCAAATTAGCATTTTTGTATCCTTTGGATAAACTGAGGAACCTCCACACTGTTTTCCAGAGTGGCAGCATAAGTTTGCATTCGCACCAGCAGTGCAAAGTGTTCCCCTGTCTCCACATCTTCACCAAAATCTGTGTTTTCTGAATTTTAGCCATTCTAACAAGTGTGAGGTGGTATCTCATTGTGGTTTTGATTTGTATTTCCCTGATGATGAGTGATGCTGAGCATCTTTTCATGTGTCTGTTAGCAATCTGGGTGTCATGTTTCTTCTGGGTTAAATGTCAGTGGCATATACTGTGCTAGATACTGGAACACAGTGATTTAACATATCACAGAAGTCTACTATACATCCCCCAAACTGTGGATTGGGTGATAATTTTTAAGTCATGAAGAGACTTTCATTGCAATCGGACAGTGCAATGGAGGGATGCTGACTTTGGAGGAAGGACTCTCAACAAGGAGATGACCTTGACAACAGCCTTTTGGGCTCAGAATTTCTCTCTTGAAGACATAGGATTAACACGGAGGCTGTCTCCCCAGGCAGAGCTCCCTTGTGTGCAGTTAGGTACTTGGTCCATTAAGTCCCGGAGGTGTGGACCACAGCAAGGGGTATTTCTCCCTTGTTTTGTGCAAATTCCCCAAGGTCAGTGAGAGGCTTTTTCTAAACCATTGTCCCAGTCAGGTCTGGCAGCCACCCAATATTTATCTGGGAAAGCCAGGCATTAATTCTGGCCTCATAAAGTGAAGAGGTGTGGAAAGGAAAAGAGGCAATTTATAATTGAAGACTATCTTTGAGGTTCCCAAAAGGCCATGATGGCCAATTTTAGAGTTGGAATGGGACTTGGCATGGTGTTATGGCTCTGGTCCCTGAGTGCACTTTCAGTGGCAGAAACCCAAACATGAGAAGTGAGATACAGCAGGCTACATGAAAGTGATGTTTCTATCAGCCTAAAACTAACTGAAGATTATGCATGGACATAATTCAGCACAGTGAACCATCCTATCTTAAACAGTTATACAAAAACACATCTGATAGTTTCTTTCAAAGACCCATTTCAATTTTCTCAAGCTGTCATTGAACTGATTCATAGTCAACTCTCTCTTTCCTCCTCTGTTTCTCTAGGAGTCTGGTTTTCTTAATCTTCATTCTGGCACTGTTCTTTTCTTTCCAAGTATGCTATTTAAACAAGTTCAGCCATTCTAATAATCTTAATCACCTTCCACATATACTTTACATCACCAGCCTCTCCCTTTCTGTCATGTAGCCACTCCTCGTATCTTCCCCATTCTCTATCTGGACAAGATCCTAACACACCTAGCAGAACCAGGCAGTAGAAGTATCTCGCTTTTTCTCTTCTCTCTCTCTCTCTCTCTCTCTCTCTCTCTCTCTCTCTCTCTGTCTCTCTCTCTCTCTCTGTCTCTCATTAACCAAGATACCTCTACTAGAAATTACCCCTGGTAAGAGTCACAACCATGTCTTTCACCCCAATGCAGAACCTCAAACACTTTGTTCTTTTTTCTCACATTCAATTTTTTTTACATAATGGTTTTCATTATTTCTATCAAGAATGCATTTCCTTCATGATGACCCAAGCATTTATGATAACCCAGGCACTTCACATACAGACTACTCTAATCTGGTCAGTGTATTACTCATTTCTCACCTTTCTCCAGATGAAGTCTTCAGGAGATGTGTTACGTGTCATTTGTCAAGGCATCACCTCTATTTTCCTAAAGTTCATGCAATAACCCCTCTATTGGATAAGCAGAACAGCAAAGAGCATACACTTTGGTGTCGGAAACACTTGAATTTAAATCCTTGTTCCATCCCATATAGCTAGATGACATTGGGAAAGTTGTTTACCCCACTTAGCTTTATTTTCCTCATCCATAAAATGGGTATGACAATAAAAAGCAACTTTCTTCATAGCACTGTTACAAGAATTAAGTTAACTAATGTTTAAAGTACTTACATGGTGACCAGCATGTAAGTGTTTAATATATGTGGTCTTTTGGGATGGAAAGTGAATTGAGAAATGACTAGAAACCCAAAAACTAAACTGTAGGATATGCCATTTCTCCTTCTCCCTTAGTCCCCTTTCACCTAACACACACACACACACACACACCACACATAACAAGAGATAAAGTTGAATCAATGAAGTCGGCAGATGAAATCAACACTGATCAAGAGTTGGGAAGTTTTGTGACCCAACAGGCAGAGCCAACAAAAGAGAGTTTCTAGGATGTTAATATCAAATGAAGAAAAAGAGGATGGAAAAAAATTAATTTAAATTAGATAAGAGTTCACAAGTATGTTTATTTCTCATATTTCTTACTACATTCTATGTTACCACTCAAATTCCAGCTTTATTTAATCCATTCTCCATGTTCTGAATTTTGTTCAACTAGATTTGTCCTCTTGGCAAATCTTCTCACATTTATAAACCAGTTAGCAAGCATTAAACAAATTGTTACATAACTAGTTGCATGGAGACCTGTGCAGGTCTGTGTCAAAAGAATATCTATATAGATAGATGATAGATGATTGATAGATAGATAGATAGATAGATAGATAGCCTACCTGAGATTATCACCTAAAACAGAAACATACACAAATTGGAAAATTAAAAGAGTATAAATGAAGTCTCCTTTCTATTCTTGTCCCCATTTCCCCTCCCTCCCTCCCTCCATTGGTGACAAGATTTTTAAGTTTCTTAGTGGATCTTTCTAGCATTCCATTATTCACTTAAAACAAAGAGTACAGATTGTTCCTCACAATTTTTACATATAACGTAGCATATCAGACAGATTATTCTGCACATTGACTCTTTTAAATTACACTTTTTATTTTGAGATAATTCACATGCAGTTGTAAGAAATAATGCAGAGCAAACCCATGCATCCTTTACCCATTTTCCCCACATGGTAACATCCTGCAAAACTATAGTACAATATCACAATCCAGATACTGAGATTGATGCAGTCTAGATACAGAACAGTTCCGTCATCACAAAGATCCTTCCCCCTGTCCTTTGGATATCCACACCCACTTCCTACCACAAATCAGTTCTTCATTTCTATGATTTTGTCATTTCAAGAACATTATATAAATGAGGGGCACCTGGGTGGCTCAGTGGGCTAGGCGCATCCAACTCTTGGTTTCAGCTCAGGTCATGATCTCACCATTTCGTGGGTTCGAGCCCTGCTTTGGGCTCTGTGCTGACAGCATGGAGCCTACTTGGGATTCTCTCTCTCCCTCTCTTTGCCCCTCCCCTGCTCACACTGTCTCTGTGTCTCTCAAAAATAAATAAAATTTTAAAAAAGAACATTATATAAATGAAATTATGTAGTATGTAACCTCTAGGAATTTAATTTCTTCATGCAACACAATTCTGTAAAGATTCTTTCAGGTTGTTGCATATATCAATAGCTCATTCCTTTTTCTCACAGAGTAGTATTCCATGGTAAAGATAAACCACAGTTTCTTTAAGTTTTCACTCATTGGGATATTTCTAACTTTTGTCTATTATATATAAAACCAATATAAGCATTCATGTACAGGTTTCTGTGTGAACATAAGTTTGCATTTCTTTAAAATTTTTTAATGTTTTATTTTTTATTTTTGAGAAGGAGACACAGCACAAGTAGGGGAGGGCCAGAGAGAGAGGGAGACACAGAATCTGAAGCAGGCTCCATGCTCTAAGCTGTCAGCACAGAGCCTGATGCGGGGCTCAAACTCAGGAACTGCAAGATTATGACCTGAGCAGAAGTCAGATGTTCAACCGACTGAGTAACCCAGGTGCCCTGAATTTTAATTTCTTTAGAATAAATTCCCAGGAGTAAAACTTAGGGATGACAAAGTAATTGCATGTTTAGTTTTATGAGAGACTATCAAACTGTTTTCCAGAATGGCTATACCATTTAACATTCCCTCCAGCAATACATGAGTGATCCAGTTTCTCCAAATCCTCACCAGCATTTGGTATTGTCACTAGTTTTTATTTTGGTCATTTTGGAAGGTGGGTAGTAACATCTCATTATGGCTTTAATTTGCACTGCCCTGGTGGCTAATGATGTTGAACATATTTTTTATGTGTTTATTTGCCATATGTATATCCTTTTCAGTAAAATGATTCACATTTTGCGTGTTTGGTATTTGAAATTTTTTTTACTGTTGAGTTTTAAGAGTTCTTCATATATTTTACTTACTAGTCCTTTGTTGGATATGTGGTTTGCAAATATTTTCTCCCAATCTAGGCTTGTCTTTTCATCCTCCAATGGTGTCATTCAAAAACAAATTTAATTTTTTATTAAGTCAAATTTATCCCCAGCATAGATGAAAGTTCAGGCTCCCTGCTTGATACACATTCTCTGACACCACCCTGACAAAAGGGGTGTGAAGAAAGTGGGATGGAAATCTAGTCTCCCTACTCAGTCTTTGCTTGTATGTCTGGGGGTGGGGCCATAGTTTTTTTTCTGTGGGGTTTGACTGGAGTAGTTATTCTCTAAAAGTTTTCTGTTCTGCTAGCCTTCCCATTTCCTAATCTTTTGGCTAGAGAGAGTAAGCTTTTTTTTGAGGCATTTTTGTCTTCTCCCATTAGCATTTCCAAGTTGCCACTTTTTCAGCAGCAAGTCTGGAATATATGAGGCAAAAAGAAAACCCAGGGCACTCACCACCACCGTGGTTTTCTTGGGTTCTGAGATTCCTATCTCTTGTGCCTTCTCTCCATCTTTCAGACTTTTCTTATGTTTTTGTTTCTTTGTTTACACATATAATGTCCAGAATTTTTATTTGTGCTTAGGGAAAGGAATAGGGAAGATTGCATCCACTCTATCTTCCTGGAAAGTGTAACTTGTCATTTCACTTCATTATCAAGAGTTATCTGTACCAGAGCGTAAAGACTGTCTCATTTTTATGACTACACATATTTCATTGCATGGATAAGCCATACATAACTCACTTAGCCAGTCCCCTATTTTGGAACATTTGAACCATCATCTGAAATTATTAACAATTCTATAAGTAATGTGTTATACATATGTTATTTTTCATGAATGCAATTATACCTGTTGGACAAGTTCCCCCAAAATGAAATGATTGGTTCAAAAGTTATATGCACTCGCAATTTTGTTAGTTAATGCCAAACTACCCTCCATAGGAATGGTACCAATCTATACTTCAACCAGTTAAGTATGAGAGTGTCTGTTTTTCTGCACTGTGTGTTTGTTATCAATAATTTCCCCCAAACTTACAGGTGAAAAAGAATATTTCATGTTATTTTCATTTGTTTTTCCTTTATTTTGAGAGGATTATAGCCTCAACATATATTTTCCAATTTGTATTTCCTTTTCTGTGAATTGATAGCTCATATACTTTGAAGAACATTCTATCAGTTAGTCTGGCTTTACATTAACGTCTGAAATTGCTTTATAAACTAGAAGCAAGGTATGATTTAAATACATTAAAATTCATCCACTTTCAATATGTAGTTTGATGTGTTTTGACAAATGTATTCACTCATGTAGCCACAAGCACAATCAACATGGGACATTTCCATCATCCAAAAAGTTCCCTTGGGCGCACTTGTAATCAATTACCCCTCCCAAAAACATTCTCAAATATCTTCTACTGAACCAACAGCTGACTTAATTAAGAATGTCTAGAGAAGGTATTGTTTCACTCACAGACTAATTGCTACTCTCCTTTGGAACTAATGGGTAAGTAAGGCAGAAGGGTGAATATATGACTATCTTATTATCTTAGATAATGAGCCGTTAGATGACAGGAAACATGGCTTTCATATGTTTTATACTACATTTAGTACTGGCAAGCATTTAATAAATATTATCATCAATCAACATTTGCTTCTAACTTGCAACTAGTCATCAGTTGGTCATAAAAATGAGGAAATAATCAACTCACAATCTAAAATATAAAAACAGTCCCCCACTTAACTGACTAAATGATGGTAAATACATTCTTGTAAGAAAAAAGGATAACAGCAATAGCATACAGGCAAAGGCCCTCTCATTAAAATGAGTGTGAGCAATACTCTGTTGAATTTGGGTGGATTCATCACCCTCATGTTGAAGCTCTCTGCTGCAGAGCTGATGTGCAATCACTGAGCCGCAGCCAGCTTTGCAAGGCTGAACTGGAAAGCCATTGTGCACCCACACAATAGAGTGGCAGCGTTCAGTTTCTGCAACTGGACTTATTTTTTAGATTGTTTGAATCAACCTACCATCTGGAGGTAGATAGAGGTCATCTGAACTCATTTTCTATATACTACTGCAGGCAGCATAGAGATATTTAACTTTTTTATCATCTATTCCAGCAAATAAATGTAAACCTACTATAGAGTGTTGTGTTCCCAGCACCAACAACATTTCAGAGAGGTTGAGTTGAGGCCATTGTGAAATAGCACATAGCATTTCCCTAAAATTAAATGCAAACAAACAGAAACTCTTTCTCCATGAAAGTATCTAAATATGATTAAGAGTAGGCGCCACTTAAGACCATATTTATGGTGAAGTTTTACATCAGTGTGGTTTTCACCTTGTAAAATAACAACTTGCAAACTCAAGTAAACCTCCCTCTAATGGAGAACCAAGGCTGTTTTCTAAAAATACCACAGAACATAATAAGGACTTAGAGTATCTTAGGGAAAATACTTCCCCAAGCAACAGAATGCCTTATTTGGGCTGGGCACAAAACTAGCACAAGCCCTAAATAACCTGCTGAATGGATGGTCAATCTTATTTCAATGCCTTTGCCCCAGTAGACTCCTTCCTTCATTCCTAATAACCCCACCTGTTTTCCTAAGTCCAAAACGAGGCCTGTCAAAAAGGCACGATATGTATGTTTTCCATACTTCTGATCTATATTTGAAATCTTTCCAAACTAATTTTCCTTCAAGAAATTTTCCCCTAGGAAGTTTCACAATTCATAGATTCCTTGTTCTTTAGCCTTTGAACTACCATACAGAGTTTTGTGGGTACAATATCAATGAAATATATCCATGCCTCCCTTGTTCAATGACAATATGAAAAGCAATGCTAATCAATAGGTTCACACTGAAGTTTATTCCCACAGTTTTACTTTGGGGTCCCAGACTATAGATTTATACCTAGGCAAATAAAGTCCAATTATGGAAACACTACTATGTAGGGTTTTCAAAGAGAAAGTGACCAGAAGGTATCCCAAACAAAACAGACCTATTAAAAGCCAGAATGATAACACTTACTGAATTAAACCACACAGAAGAAATGAATCAATAATAATTAAATAATTAGCAATTATTTATTATTAATATATTTCAATCCATTCCTGACCTTTGTCCTTTGAGGTGATGAGGGTGTACAAGCAAACAGGAAAAACTTACAGGAGGTTTGATTAATGTGACTGTCAAGCACCTAAAATCTAAAAGATAAAATCATGCCACTGATGGTGGTGAGCTTCATAGCATATTTTTTTAAAAAAAAGAAATAGTAGATTATTCAGGAAGTTGCAGGCTAATTAAAACAAAACTAGCACTCTTCAAAATCATTAATTATTGTATATATTAAGTAAAGTCAAATTCCATGGTCCGAGAATGTACTTTTCCAGCTTTACTGATGTATCGACAAATAAAATTGTAAGATATCTAAAGTGTATGTGGTGATTTCACACACATGTACATTGTGAAGGGGTTTCCCCCATGGAGTTCTTTAATACATCCATTACCTCACATAATGATAATAAAATATTGTACCCTTTGACTACAATAAAAATCCACAAATCCAAATTATGAAAATAAATACATAAATAAATACATAATGGGAGAGAAAAAGTTTTTGATATAGAAGGAGTCAGAAAAATCACCATTTTGCAACATCATGGTAGTAAATGATTCAGATAAAAATCATCAATGAATGCCACCTGAAGCTATTTATTAATTACAAAGAAAAAAACTGTTACTTTACAGAGGAGAATCTCGGTAGAAGCACTTAAACTGACTGGTGAAAGTTAAGATCACTAGTAATGGGAGTAAGCTAATCTTTGTGCTACCTGCTATGAAGCACCAAGGAGGATACATCATCATTCCCTTGTATTCTCACGAAAGATACATGATCTAATGTCTAATCATGAGTTAATATCAAACACACCCAAACTGAGGGGCATTCTGTCAAATAACAAGCCTGTACATTTTTAAAATGTCAAGATCATGAATGACCAAAGAAAGACAGGAATAGTTCCAGAATAAAAAGACATGATAACTACATCAAAACACACACTTGGGTTAAAACTTGGACTAGAAAAAAAAATAACTATAAAAAACACCCTGGAAAATTGATAAAATTTGACTATGAACCATGGATTACATAATAGTAATATATCAATGTTGTTTGTCTTTTTTATGCTTGTAGTTATGCAGATTATGTAAGAGAATATCTTTTGTTCCTAGTAAATACACACTGAAGTCATCAAGACAAAGGGGAATGATTTCTAAGACGTATTCTCAAGTGTTTCAGAAAAAAAAACACAAATAAATATTTAGAAAGAGTAAAGAAAATGATAGAGCAATGGGGTGAAATGTAAGCAAGTGTTGTGTCTGGGTAAGGGTCGTACTTTGTACTATTCGCCTCACATCACTATACGTTTAAAATAACATAACAATCACAAGCAAGAAATAAAGGAGCACAAGGTAATACTTTCTTAGGAGACTACAGGAAACTTACAAAAACATTCTATAACAGATTTGTAACTATGGAAACATAGAAAGAATCATACACATCTATGCTAGACGACCCTTAGAGGGCGTGAGATTGTGTGCCACTAGGCTACACATAATCCCAGGCCCAATCTGGCTCAGTCCTCTTGGTGGAGAGTGGCTCCATCTCTAGTGGCCTCCATGTGCCATGCTACTCAATTTACAACAAGTCCATATCTTAGCTACATGATGTGAAGCATTCAGATCCCCATGTGTGCAGCTAGTTAGGAAGTGTGCTTATTTGGAAGATAACCATGTATACTGTTTAATAATATATAACTATTCTTTACCCAGTGTCCACAGCGGGACCCCTTTCAAACTGAGCTGTAGACATTTAGAAGAGAGAGAGAGAGAGAGAAAGAGAGAGAGAAAGAGAAAGAGAGAGAAGAGAGAGAGAGAGAGAAAAGAAGAAGAAGAAGAAGAAGAAGAAGAAGAAGAAGAAGAAGAAGGAAAGAAAAGAAAAGAAAAGAAAAGAAAAGAAAAGAAAAGAAAAGAAAAGAATGAGGGAAGAAATAAAGGAAAAGAAAAGAGGGAAAGAGAGAGAGGGAGGGAGGGATGAAGGAAGGAAGGAAAGAAAAGATAAAAGAAAAGAAAAGATAAAAGAAAAGAAAAAGTAAGAAATAGGGAGAGAGAAAGGGAAGGAAGGAAGGAAAAGATAAGAAAAGAAAAGAAAAGAAAAGAAAAGAAAAGAAAAGAAAAGAAAAGAAAAGAAAAGAAAAAGAAAGAAAGAGGGAGAGAGGTAAGGAAGA